>NW_010250605.1:0-7656 GCF_000690775.1 Eurypyga helias | reverse complement strand
TAAAAGGGAAAGAGGATGGAAATTATCATCATATGGGGAAAATGCAACAGATCAAACCTGCGAGCTCCCACTTTTGTATAATCTGGATAGAGGCAAGTATAAACCATGTCTCTGCAGCAGCTGATAGATACAACATCCAGAAATTAAATTGTTCCATACAAGAATGACATGATTCTGTGAATCACACCGGAATGACACACACATTATAATGTAGGGCTATATGACTGCAGTTACATTTACTCTATGATTTAGAGGACTAGACCCACTTAAAAATTAAAAGGTGAGGATGTGAAAACAAGAAAAAAAGCAGGAAACAAAGACAACTATGTGAGAAAACATAAATCTGAAATTATCTGGAAAAATCTTAACTCCATGAAGGGACTGTATGCCATCTTCATCTTACACAGGTACTAAGTCTGCTTCTTCCTCTTGCAAAAGTAATTTCTGCTTCAAACCAGATATATTCATTTTTACACTGATGAAAATCATGAGAAGAAATGCGTACAAGAGCTTTTCAGGTATTTGACATAAACTATTCCCAAACTCAACAAGTTGTACCACCATCACATTTTCTCTCCAGTACACAGAAATGTGATCTATCAAAATATATTCTGCAAGCAATAGTTGAGCAAGAATAAATTAGTGATTTATGACACCACATTAAAATTCTTAGGTGTCATGAGATACCGTTAGGATTTCCGAAACCACATCTTCTCAGCCTCTCGCAGCCGGCAAAGAAATCTAAGCGTGGACATCCTTTGTACTTGAAGCTCAAGGCAATTAGCCTTTCAATTTAGCTAATTTGCTTTTAAACAGAGTTGTGCTTTCAGAAGAGCTACAAAGAAGTATTACATATAGCACACTGCTGTAGGTGAGAATGTGCAAATCTTTACTCAAAGGAAGTAAGCTTTGGTTATGCTAATGAATTAGTGATGGTTACATGAAGCATTCTTTTCCTGAGCGCTGGTCTAAACTTTTGCGATGCCCATTCCTAATTAGTTGATACTTCAAAGAACCACTATGCTTGAAATGTAATTAGACTGCCGTCCCTCTGTGGATCTGTGCCAGGTAAGCAAAACAGAAAACGTATTTTAACAACTTACATATGGGCAAAGAGAATTTTCTCCTTCAGCCTTTGGAAATAGTGAAATGAGTTACAGAAGACACAGGAACAAGTATAGAAATTAAGTGGCATTCTATATTGTTTCCCTTCAAAAAAAGATTCGTTCAGACAACTGAGGGGGAGCAGGGGGAAAAGGAGGTAGAAAAAGAGAAAGACCCAAGACTCAGCCTTGTGCTGTACACATCTTAAGCACTTCCTATGGAGAAAAACATGCAGATGGACCAGCAAAGTCTGCATACGAGAGCAAACAATGAGCTTGAACACCTCCAGAGGATTATTCAAAAGAAACTCACTAGACTCGCTTTTGAGAAGTCTTATGACCTTTCTTATATTTTTAGACAGTATTTCCCAAACATAGATGAAGTATCGAGAGGCATATGGTTTACACCATCTGGGCAACAAGTTCTATTGGGATACTGTGGTGAACAGCATATGCATAGTGCCTTGTGCGCAGCATCCTACAGTGTTAAAAAAGCACTAGAGACTATTTTGAAGCCAACCTTGAAAAAAGCCCCATATGTTTAAGGGACCAGTTTCCTTTCAGAAGATGCATTCCTCTCTTTCAGTACAAATCAAAACAGAGAACTGCCATGTTTAATCTTCATCTTGTTCTAAACTCCTCAAGGAGGCATCATACTCTGCAATGTTTCCACCCGTCAAACTATTTATTACCCATCTATTTATTACCCAGATCTGATCAACCCTTCCTTATTTCTTTATCTCTAATCACAAACCACATAGAATGTTTTAATTCAAAGTTACAGTAAAAAGAGGATGGTTCAGGAAAGTAAATACATTTTTATTCCTTGAGACAGATAAAGATTAATCAGTTCATTAAGGCACACTGACCAAACCAGGTTAAGTAATTTTTAGCCTGTATCTTGATGCTGGTTTATCAATGTGAAGAGGAATAGGAAGTCAGATTGCTATTCCTGTGCATGAAAAGTTTTGAATGGTGTAGTATGACAAATGGCTGACAGCCTCTTCACTAACACATTTTAGAATATTCAACATTTGAAGGAGATTCTTCTTCAACTATAAAAACAGATGGTTGTTTCGCAACACAAACATTAGCTGTTCAGTACAAGGTAATTCAGAAAACTGAAGACATCAAGTAGCTAGTATTTGGCTTTGTTCTACCAGCCTTGAAATTGTCCATTTCAAGGAAAACTAAAATTAGACCTTCTGTGCTAGACTGTGAGCTCAGCTATACTGGAGTAAATAAAATGACTCGACTTAGATTGTCACAGACTCTGGTTGCATATGCCTATGTTTGTAGCTAGCTCTAATGATAAGGTTGATCCTTTCCTCTTGAGCCCCCGTAGTTACAGATTTCTGGCATTCTTAACAAAAATAGATTTACACATTAACTTATTTGCCAAAGAGATATATCCTCACCTGACATAATGTATCTAATTTCTGCCAAGACAGTTAATAAGCTTGGAGTCCAGACAGCTATCTTGGATCATGCATCAAGAGGAACAGATAAGTTTTCCATCATTTTTGTGACATAATTTTGCTTGATGAACCATTTGACAGGTTGGTGCCTTCTACTTGGGGATCTGTCATTAAGGTATTACTTACCTTCAGTTAATTTGCACTCTAAGTACTCTTATCTAATTGTAGAACATCATCTATATGCCCAGCGTCCAACACATGGTTGTATATGTCATCTTACACTTTTGTCCTCCCCTACCATATGCATAAGTCTATCAGAGAGAATACACCTGCTAGGAAAGTGGCTACTCAGCTCCTTTAGATTTCTCCATCAACAAGTCCGTTGTATAAGTCCATACAACATTCCTGACAACCCCACTGCCATCCCTCAGTCTGCAACACATTCAGCCAAGTACCACATAGTCCAGTCTTTGTGTTTTAGTGTCCTCATAAACAAAAAAAAAAAAAAAAGTCCACGACATAGCAAACGTCACTGTTGTTACTGAGTCATATTTACATCTTTTTTCAACCCGAAAACTCTGATTTTCCATCAAAGACCTAAACCAAAAATATTCTGGAATTCTAAGGCAACACTCAGGAACACCCACAAAAATACAGACTTTGAGAAATTCCTTGTAGGACAAATCCACGATTAAAACATCCCATGCACCAAAATGCCAAGCAGCCAGCAAAACTAACTAAAAAAATAGGTGGGATGCTTTTAAAAAGGTTACACATGTGAAAAGTACAAGTCATTTTAATAGCAACTCCTCAAAAAGTAGGTCAACATTTTGAAAAGCTTATTTTTTCCAATTAGACATGAACAAAGTGAGTTTTTGTGTGTTCTCAAATTTTGCCCATTTTCATAATCTGCTTCTTTGAGACTAGAAAACAGTCTCACCAATTACAAATGCAATAAAATTAATTGAATGGTATTGCCTCTAAGATAATTTTCTAAGGCTATTTCCTAAATCTCTAGACTTCTATTAAGTTGCTAGAATGGGTTTTTTACTTGTATCTTTCAAAGTATTGTATCCAAATATTCTTCTAAGTCAAAGGACTCCTCTTACATTCCTCCACAGAAACAAATTTACATTGAATAACATAAAACATTATATGTGTCTCCACCAGACGTTACAACTCAGAAGAGCTGAAAACAAACTTATAAAAGGAAAATTATGTAGAGGATATAGTTTCAAACCTGCCTTCAACAATAAAAGGACCACAAAAAATTATGTTTTTTTTTAAAAGAACAAATTATTTCTCTATGTTTTAGAATTATCTTTTAAAACATAAAATAACTTAATATCCACTGTAAAGCAAACGGCTTTTAGCTAATTGGAGAACTGGTACAAGATCTAAGGTACTGCTAGCGAACCATCTATTTTAATTATAAAAAAAGTTTTAGGCATGAACTTGCGCTAATAAAGATCAAAACCCACTGACATAATGGGAGATTCCCACAGAGTATTTGTACCTGGCTGTTGCTTTATCTTGCTTGGGCACAATCACATTTGAGGAGTACATAAAGCTTTGGTCTCAGGAAGCACAAATCATTTCCTACCTTTCTTAAAAATACTGAGAATTCACCTGAGCATAAAAGGAAGCCGCAATGGAAAGCCAGGCAGAGCAGGCAGCCTGCTTGTTCATACAGCGTAAGTCTGACAGTGCTAGGAGCTGAATATAAGTTGCACTGGAAACCATTAATTCAGGATAAAGCCTGGTAATGCTGCAAAAGACCTCTTGGGCACAAGAGCAAGAACTTGGAGAAACGTGTGAAAAGAACAGGTGGGCATGAACAAAGAACAAGCTACATTCAGAAATAGCATGAGATTGAGATCTATCAACTTGCTTGACAGCATTAGGAATACCAAGAGGAGGAAACCCTGCTCAAAACTGCAAGCATGACCAGTGGCAGTGAACATCAATCTCAGCACGCTCCTAAAAAGATGGTCCCAGGTTAGTCACCCAGAAGAGACTGTCAAGGTCCATGTAAAATATTGAACCTCCTTCAGAACAGAAAAAAAAAGTATTGAAAACAGTGTTCCTTTACAGTACAAAGGTAAAGGGATGTAAATTCTGTCTTATAAACTACCTAAGATTTATGTTGAAGTTGTAAGAGAATTATCCAACTGGTAGTGACGGCCTATAAGAGTTTGACGTCACCTGCAGGAAGGGACCAGGTTAAAGTTGGCATTGCCTCAAACATAACCCTTCACTTCCCATGTTCCTCTTTTAAAGGAACCACAGCTAAGTGTATTTTGTGCCGATACTGAACTTGGAGAGGCCTGCGGCAGAGCTGAAGATACAGCCACTGCCTAATTCCTCCTGCCCATCCAGACTTGCACAGACCTCTCCTAAACTCAAGCTGCCAGTCACCTCAGGCTTTAGGCGACTGCTGTCTGCAAAATCCATTCTTAATACCTATCTTATTCCACATTACACACTTCCATTCATAACGAATGAGGCAGCCTTTCACTGGTTTTGCTGACATTTCACACCCTGATCCAGAAATACCACATGCATGTGCTTCCATGCTGCAGATAAACCCTGCTCTCCCCTCAAGTAAAATCCTCTTAGCATGAGTGCATTTGCTCATACAATCTGACAGACAAACCCTCCTCATTTCTTTGCATTCCAGCCAGTGCAAGCAACCATATTACTACATTCCTCTAACTTGGATTTGATAACCTTTTGGATGTACCCCTAATCTTTACATACTAACTTTAAGCTTAAATGTAGTACTTGAAATAAAAATGCATGCAGGGTTTTGTTTGGTTTTCTTCCCTTTTATTATTCATTTGTATAAAATCAGCATACTATTTGCATAATACTTATGCAAAAACACTTGGAGAGACTCAGACAGTGTATTCCCCCAACACCTTTATACCAAAGAACCACTGGCAATTCCAACAGCACTAAACAGCATAAACATTTTAAACCCCGAATTCTTGTAGGTATTCTGCACCAAGTACCCTGAAGGTACTAAGAACCAGAACAGTCAAGTTGTCTATCTGAATGACTAAAGTAGATGCCATTTCATTAAACTGTTGCTTCATACCCATTTCAGCAGATACACAGACCAGCTAAGTGCTAATTAAACATGCTTTAACACAAACCAAAACAGATGTCTTAACCACAACATCAAGGAAATTGCACGATAGATGCACAGATTTCTTCCTTTCAAATATGTTTATACTTGATACAACCCAGAGCTTCCTACCAGACCAGCTTTACTACCTAAATACTCTACGTAAAGAGCCTGTCACACAAATGACAAGCGACCCTTCCAACCAAAACTGGTCTAAATAGTATTTCTCAAAGCACATATGTATGTCCAAGAGAGTATAGTGCAGAGAGCCAGGGACAGAGAGGATGAGAGAAGTGGCCTGTGGTTATCCTCACAGTTCACACTTCTGCCTGTGCCTGCCCCACCTGGGAGAAGGGAAAACATGAGTAGATGAGCGCCAGGAGATGTGTATTTCCACTCCTGCATCTGCAACAGAACTGTGGCATGTTCTTTTGAAAGTCATTTTGCATCTCTGTGTCCAAACCATCCCCTCCCTTCACCCATCAACTCAGACTACACTGTCAAAGCAAGGGCACATTTTATAGCATGCATTTGTGCTCATTATCAGCATCAGGCGTGATGGGAGGCATCTAAACATCACCTCTGACACAGTACCTAAGAAAAAGAAAAGTTACTTTTATCACAAAAGCACCAACCAAGAGTAAAGGGCCAAAACAAGGGCCAGCCCAGTTCACCATCCAAATGAACTAATCATGGAAGAATCACCTTACGCCCACCCATATTACAGCGATCGACCCGAGGCACACAGGTCAGGTTCTGCTGATTACTGCATAAAGCAAGCTTCTCGCAGTGTTGACTGCATACCAACTGCCGTGCTAACAAGCAGTGTCTTCCTTCAGACATTTACAAACATAAGAATGCTTATTCATGGCAGTCCCACATATCATCTGCCACCCCAGATGGTGACTGGTGGGATGCTGATTTTGTCCTAAGGCAGTTACCACCCACCAAGATAGTATATGCAGGGCTAAACAAAAAGCATGTGCCATCTGCTGTCAAGTTTATAAGACTTTGAGACCTACTAGGTTAGTTTATTTTAGATCAGACAGGTCAGGAGGCTATAGCTCTCTAAACACCCAATAAAAGAAGGGTAAGTTGCACTGTAACAGACACAGTAAATCTCAAGAACAAGTTAGAGTGCTAGGCCCACCCCTAAACCCTGAGAGTAATGAAGGATTCTCACTGTGAACAATGGCAAAAGGCACATATCGCCCACGGGCTCAGGGAGAACCACAGGACACCTGAGAGAGCAAGAACTGACAATTTCTTTGGCCTGAAGAAATTTTAGAAATTTTCTTCCTTGCTGACAGGATGGGTTTTCCTGCCTCCTTTCCTTGCATCTCTCTACTGCTATCATTTTGACAGCTGTTCTCCATCTTACAATTTCTTGCCCAACCCCAGCTCTTTTCCTACCTCTCTATCTTCATAGATTTTTCTCCTGCTCATGTGCTGTGATACACAGACTATATACACAGAAGAAAGAAAAATCAATTAAAGAGCAGAACTAGTGTGACATCTTCTGCCTGCCATACAAACTGCATAGCATTCCTCTTTCTTGCCTCATCTGTCATATCCATTTATAGATGGTTAACAGAGAACACAACAATTTCCCCAGTCTGGAGGCATTAAGCACTCAAACTACACAAAATAGCCCTACACGGTCTTCTTAAGTCATCTAATTAAATATCTTTTTGTACATTGATAGAGATCTAAAGCAAGCAGAGAAAAGAGAAAAAAAACCTACATCGACCAGTGCATTTTCCCAAACATTTCTGTATCATCAGGTACATAAAAACCTTTCACTGAGGCAGGGAATTAACCCTGACACAAGTGTAAAGGTTACACTTTCTGCCCAGATGAAAAAAAAAAAAGTATTGCTTAAGCTCACCCCCTTGGAAGCAGAATTTCAAAACACAACCAAATTGCCTTGAAATCATTAACAGCAGAAAAACAAGACACAAAGGAGAGAGACAAAGGTCTGTACTTGTGCTGGGTTCAGCCAGGA
>NW_010250604.1:0-7567 GCF_000690775.1 Eurypyga helias | reverse complement strand
AGCCCAAGAGTGATCACAGCCCAAGGACCGGAGCCCGGGAGTGATCACAGCAGATCCCAAGCAAACCCTATCAGTGATAGCACAACCAGGAAAACCAAACAAACCCACCAACTCCCTCACAAAGGAGCCAGCACAGGAGTTAACAAAGCAGCTCACGCAGGAGTCAGAGAGAGGGTTAGCAAGTGTATGGGAGTGAAGAAGAGAGAGTAAGGGAGAGATTAATGGCTCCTGGATCCCCTCCTCGCCTCTGCCCCAAACATGATGTACTATGGCATGAAATACTTCTTTGATCAGTTTGGGTCAGGAATGGTATGTGTGTCCCCTACACTGCCTGTAGTGAGACCGCGAGAGCTGGGAACGCAGCTGCAGTGTCAGAAGCGGAGAAAGACCTTGAATCTGGTGTAGGCATTCCCCAGCACCAGCTAAGAACTTATCAGTACTGCTCTCTGCATCCAGGAACACAGCTTCGTAGCAGTGATGGTGAAGAGAGTTAACTCTTTCCTGACTAAACACAGCACACGAGTGTATGTGAAATGACTGATTTTAAGTGAATTTTGAATAAGACTTTTAAATATATGTGCTGGTTACAGGCAGGAATGAGCTCCTTCACTTCACAGTGCTGTCAGCTGGCTCAGAATGGCCGAAGGAGTGTGTCGTCCCATGGTATGTCAGGCTCAGGGTACATATGCAGTTTGAAGGCAGAAAGTTGCCAGTTGTGGGGGAGTGGGTTGGGGGGATCGGTGGGTTTTCTCCCCACCGAGCCCCTCTGGAGCTCTCAGGCTCAGGGACTACTCACTGGTCTACTCACTGGGACCTGGCTGTGTGTCAGTCAGCACATGGTGAGCTATTGTATCATATGTTCTATTTTCTGCTATTTTAATTACTTATTAGTAGTAGTATTGTTATTATTAGTATCACTATAATTTTCATTTATATTATTGAATAGTTCTTATCTCAGCTTTACAAGCTTTCCTTGTCTTTTCCTTCAACTCTTCCTGCACTGGGGTGGGGGTGGGGTGGAGTTGAGCAAACGACTCAGTTGTACTTAATTGCTAGAGAAAGTTAAACCACGACAGGTCTTCTTGGTGCCAAATGTGGGGCTCAAGAGTATTGAGATAAAACCAGACCTGATTATTGTGATAAAGTATTTGTTATAGAGAAGTGGTGGTGGCTGATCAAGATGTTGAGTTCAGGGGTTTTTAAGTTGCTAAGAGAACAGTAGGATCTACTGCCTTACCTGTTCCTCATATAGTGATATTATATGCTCAAACCAGGTTGAGGGATTTTTTTAGGCTGTTCAGTATGTTACTGATGTTGGGAGGAATCTTGTATCTCTATCTGTACTTAATATTGTCAGCATCTTGGTACTTTGCAAGTTAGCTCCTGGAGACTTTCAGTAATTGCACCTTTCCGTTTTTCTCCTCAGGAACTCAACCTATACAGGAGACATTATGCAGTGCTGGGGTGGATGTGGAAAAATTATTCTAATTTTTTCCCTCTTCTCTCAAAGTATTTTGAGAAGGTATGAGTGTTTTGGAAATTTTTCATAGGGTTGGGGTGACCTGTGGCCAGGGATCAACACGTTACTGAATGTTCTCGTGATCTTGTATAAAGTTAACAAAGTGTTTGGAAATGCTACCCCAGCTGCAACCATGATTACATCACTTCCCATCACAGCCGTGTCACCTGTAAACACGGTCACATCACCTCCCACAGCAGATCCACTTCCATAACCCCCTTGTACCAGTGCCATTGTCAGTGGCAACCAGCATGAATGTCAGTTGCGCGAGTACAGAAAAAGAAATGGACACGTACATGTGTCTGTCTGGTAGTGGATGTTGAGGTAGCAGGGCCATCCTAAGAGACAGAGAATGAAGCAGTAGTAACCACTCAGACTTTATCCCTGAGGGAGCTACGGGATATCCATAGATACATTCCAGTACCTGAAGGAGGCCTACAAGGAAGCTGGAGGGGGACTTTTTACAAGAGCCTGTAGTGACAGGACAAGCGGGAATGGGTTTAAATTGAAAGTGGGAAGGTTTAGATCAGGAAGAAATTCTTCACGGAGAGGGTGGTGAAGCACTGGAACAGGTTGCCCAGAGAAGCTGTGGATGCCCCATCCCTGGATGTCTTCAAGGCCAGGCTAGATGAGGCTTTGAGCAACCTGGTCTAGTGGAAGGTGTCCCTGCCCATGGAAGGGGGGGTGGAATTAGATGATCTTTAAAGTCCCTTCCAACCCAAACCATTCTATGATTCTATGATACTCATCTGTTGTCCAGGTGAACATATTCTTGCCTGGTTCCTCCACTGCTGGGATAATGGGAACAGTGGAGTTAGCATGCAGTTAGAGTGCAGAAAAGGCAAGCAGTTGGGTACACTTGCTGGAGAAGGGGGCTTTGACAAAGTGATTGGAAGAAGGACACAAAACATAAACCTCTGGAGACAGCTCCTAACAAGTGTGAAGGAAAGGTATCCATTTAAGGAAACTGTGTCACATCACCCAAGAAAATGGACCACCATGGAGAAAGGTATCCAGTACCTGAGGGAACTAACTGTGCTGGAGACAGTTTGTCATGACACAAATAATGGACAATTACCCACAGATGCAGATGAAGTTCAATGCATACGACCCATGTGGCAGAAATTAATGCGGAGTGCAGAATCCTCATATTCCAGTGTGCTTGCAATAAAAACTTGGAAACAGGATGCAGCACTGACAGTGGATGAGATGATTTGCCAATTCTGGGAATATGAGGAAAGTCTCTCTTCCCCCATGTAGGCCTGTGTCTCAGCTATAGAGAGACTGTCCCAGGATTTTAAGCAATTCTGAGAGATGTTCTGCTCACCACCTCCACAAGCCAGTATCTCAGCTATTAAGCGTAAGCATTCCTCTGCTCAAAGAATACAGCAGGTGTCCATCACAGGGTACCCTGTGATTTTACCTTTGTGACCACAGAGAGGGCATGAGGAGTTGAGATGAAAAACATACCTTGCTTCTGAAGGAACAAGTATGTGAATTGAAAGGGAAAAAATTCACCAGTGGGGATTCTTCCAGGAAAATAGCTGCTCTGTACCCAAATGGGATGGAGGATCTGTCCTAACCAATAATCCGTTTCTCCAAGATATGAGTGAAGTATGTCAGTATTAGAGGGGCCCTGCCTCCAGCCAGCTGAAGGAAAGGGATAACCATGTTTACTGGACTGTATGGATTCGATGGCCTGACACATCAGAGTTGAGAGGTACAGAGCTCTAGTAGACACAAGTGCACAGTGTATCCTCATGCCATCAGGCTATAAATGTGTACAACCCATTAGAATTTCTGATGTGACTGGGGGCTCTCAACAACTGACTGTGCTGGAGGCTGAAATAAGCCTGACTAGGAAGGAGTGGCAAAATTACCCATTGTGACTGGCTCAGAGTCTCCGTGCATCCTTGGCATAGCCTATCTCAAGAAAGGGTATTTTAAAGATCCAAAAGGGTACCAGTGGGCTTTTGGTATAGTTGCTTTAGAGACTGAGGAAATTGAGCAGCTGTCTGCCTTTCCTGGTCTCTCAGAGGACCCTTCTGTTGTGGGACTGATAAAGGTTGCAGACCAACAAGTGCCAACTACTACTACAACAGTGCACTAGCAATAGCATTGTACCAACCAAGATCCCCTGATTCGTCAGCTGGAGAGCCAAGGATTCATCAGCCAGACTCATTCATCGTTTAATAGCCCCACCTGGGTAGTGCATAAGTCTGACAGAGAGTGGAGTCTAACAGTGGACTACCGTGGCCTGAATGAAGTCATGCCACCACTGAGTGCTGCCGTACCAGACATGCTGGAAACGCAGTATGAACTGGAGTCAAAGGCAGGCAAGTGGTACACCATGACTGGCATTGCTAATCCCTTTTTCTCCATTCCTTTGGCAGCAGAGTGCAGGCCACATTTGGATTTCACTTGGAGGGGCAACCAATACACCTGGATTCAACAGCCCCAGTGGTGGAAGCACAGCCCTACCATTTTCCATGGGCTGATCCAGACCGCACTGGAACAGGGTGCAGCTCCAGAACACCTGCAATACATTAATCACATCATTGTATGGGGCAACAAAGCAGTTGAAGTTTTGAGAAAGGAAAGAAGATCATCCAAATCCTTCTGAAAGCCAGTTTGTCATAAAACAAAGTGAGGTCATGGGACCTGCATAGGAGATCCGATTCTTAGGAATGAAATGTCAAGATGGACATCGCCAGATCCCAATGCATGTAATCAACAAAATAACAGCTATGTCCCCACCAATGAGCAAAAAGGAAACACAAGCTTTCTTAAGTGTTGTGGGTTTCTGGTGCATGCATATTATAGAATCATAGAATGGTTTGGGTTAGAATGGACCTTAAAGATCATGTAATTCCAACCCCGCTTCCATGGGCAGGGACACCTTCCACTAGACCAGGTTGCTCAAAGCCTCATCCAGCCTGGCCTTGAACACTTCCAGGGATGGGGCATCCACAGCTTCTCTGGGCAACCTGTTCCAGTGCCTCACCACCCTCTCTGTGAAGAATTTCTTCCTGATATCTAATCTAAAACTCCCCACTTTCAATTTAAACCCATTTCCCCTTGTCCTGTCACTACAGACCCTTGTAAAAAGACCCCTCCCAGCTTCCTTGTAGGCCCCTTCAGGTACTGGAATGCTGCAATAAGGTGTTCCGGGAGCCTCCGCTTCTCCGGGCTGAACAAGCCCAGCTCTCTTAGCCTTTCATCACAGGAGAGGTGCTCCAGCCCTCTGATCATCTTTGTGGACCTCCTCTGGACCCATTCCAACTGGTCTATATCCTTTTATTGAAGGGATCTTTGAGGGATCCACACCTGGATGCAATACTTCAAGTGGGGTCTCATGAGAGCAGAGCCGGAGCCGAGTACAGGGACAGAATCACCTCCCTCGACCTGCTGGCCACACTTCTCCTGATGCAGCCCAGAATACGGTTGGATTTCTGGGCTGCCAGCGCACACTGCTGGCTCATGTTCAGCTTTTTGTTCACCAGTACCCCCACATCCTTCTCCTCAGGGCTGTTTTCTATCCACTCTCCATTCAGTCTGTACTTGCAATTGGGATTGCCTCGACCCAGGTGCAGGATCTTGCACTTAGCCTTGTTGAACTTCATGAGGTTGGCAGTGGACGTGTCGACCGCACCACACAACTTCGTGTCATCAACAAACTTGCTGAGGGTGCACTCAATCCCATCATCCATGTCAGTAAAGAAGATGTTACAGATGTGTCCCTGCCCGTGACAGGGGAGTTGGAACTAGATGACCTTTAAGGTCCCTTCCAACCCAAACCATTCTATGATTCTATGTTAAACAGTACAGGTCCCAACACCGACCCCTGAGGAACACCGCTCATTACCGGTCTCCACTCAGACATTAAGACATTGACCACGAAATTAATTTTCCAAATTACAGTCAGATTGTAAGCCCTCTCTATGAAGTGACACAGAATAAAAACAATCAGAAAAACGATTTCAGATGGGGCCCTGAGCAGCAACAAGCCTTTGAACAGATCAAGCAGGAGATAGTCCATGCAGTAGCCCTTGGACCAGTCAGAACAGGGCCAGAGGTAAAGAATGTACTCTACACTGCAGCCAGCAGTGGCCCTTCCTGGATTCTCTTGCAGAAAGAACCAGGGAAGTCTTGAGGTCAACCTCTAGGATTTTGGAGCCAGGGATATAGACAATCCAAGGTCCACTGTATTCCAACCAAAAAAGAGATACTGGCAGTTTATGAGAGACTTTGATCTGCCTCAGATCTGGAACTGAAGCACAGCTCCTCCTGGCACCTCGACTACCAGTGCTGGGCTGGATGTTCAAAGGCAGAGTCCCTTCTATGCATCATGCCACTGATGCTACGTGGAGTAAATGGGTTGTCCTGATCACACAACGAGCTCAAATAGGAAACACCAGTCGCCCAGGCATCTTAGATCATGTACTGGCCAGAAGGCAAAGAATTTGGAATGTCACCAGAGGAGGAGGTGACACAGGCTGAAGAAGCCCCTTTGAACAATAAACTGTGGACTAAAGAAAGTGACAAACAATATGTCCTGTTTACTGATGGGTCCTGCTGTGTTGAAGGGAAACATTGGAGGTGGAAAGCTGCTGTTTAGAGTCCTACACAACAAGTTGCAGAGGCTGCTGAAGGCCAAGGTGAATCGAGTGAGTTTGCAGAGGTGAAAGCCATCCAGCTGGCTTTGGACACAGCTGAATAAGAAAAATAGCCAGTGCTTTATACAGACCCATGGATGCTGGCAAATGTCCTGTGGGGGTAGCTACAGCAATGGAAGCAGAGCAACTGGCAATGCAGAGGCAAACCCTCTAACCTAGAAAAGGTTAAATAACAACAGTATAGTACATGGAAAACTCTGGCAGCACATTCTACTTTCAGTGTCCACTCTATTTCATGGTATAAACCACTGTGATTTTTATCAGGTTATCACAGTTTTTATTATTTAAAAGGTAAAACTTCATTTTCACATACAGTCTGCTTAATCAAGTTTGTATAATTAAGCAGTGAAGGTGTAAAATAATAAATCAAAATTACTCATACAAGCTTTATTTATGTATGTCAAAGTCATTCAATGACACCATGTGAAGATAAAGTAATATATGAAATTTGTTATGTCACCTAAAATGCATATGAATGATTTTTAAGTCCATGACTATTACACTCTGATGTATCCTTTTTCTCCATTTCATCTAGAACTTTAGCCCTACCAGAACATGCCATGACTCCCTGCCTATTGATATTCTGATACTGATATTCCTCTGATTCCTTCTAGATAATGGAATGTGTGGGATGGTATTCACTTGAACATTATCCCAATATGCAGTCCAGACTTCGCATGCTTATTCAGATTCATAAAATATTCCTGGGTTCTTCAGTTAGGCTGTACATCTCTGTATGTATATGTGACAAACAGGAAATGTATATATGTAATGTGTAATTGTAAACAATATTTTCAATTAAAAATTGACAGTGAGAAAATACACAATAAGAGTAATATTACACCATTAAATAATTCCAATCAATTAAGATTTTACTGCCTTATCCCTTACTGCGAATTTAAGGAAAAACATTATGGTAAATTGAAACAAAAATATGGAATTGTATAGCTTTTCAAAGGTGAGGAAATAACACGTACAAGCACAATTGCAACAAAATTAGGTTTAAAGCAGAAAGAATGAAAAATTAGTGTAAGACATTCTTCTTTTGCATATAATGCTGAAGAGTAAACATTTTGAAAAATAGTATGCAAAATTTTGCATGACTGAAAAGCAAAAATAAAGTACAGTATAAAACTGGATATTTTCTGAACCTAGTGATTAACAAAAAAGTCTTTATTTGAGAACTTTTTTTAATCAAGATGTAACAGCTGTTTGCAGGAAATATTTTGAGAACGTATTTTATCATAGAATCACAGAATGATTGGAGCTTGAAGGGACCTTAAAAATCATCTAGTTCCAATCCCTCTGCCGCAGACAGGGACACCTTGCACTAGATCAGGTAGCTCAAATCTGGCTTTGAACACTTCCAGGG
>NW_010250603.1:0-53604 GCF_000690775.1 Eurypyga helias | reverse complement strand
TTCTATGATTTGCCCCGTACTTAAAACAAATGGAATGACAACAAACATTAACTGTCCGTTTCTTGGTACATGTAATGTGGAGGGTGAAGACCATCTAGCCATAGTCACTGCTGTGTTTGTACTTCCCTAAGGACAGGGCTGAAAGGCTTGAGTGTATGGGTCCAGGACATACAGTGGGAAAACACAAAGCGACAGCAGTAGCAAGGGCAGGACAAGGAAAGTTTCTACCCTGGTCACTTCTCTGAGGAGGATGTCACACCAGGGCAAAATATGCCAGGTTCCTGTCCGTTGTCGCTGCCACGGCTGCTGCCTGGGAGCAGCCAGCAGTGACTCCCAGAAACTGGAGTCTGCACAGTGGAGTGCAAGAAGAGGGTTGAGAGGCAGGTACACCCCGAAAGGTAACCTGCCTGTCTCCAGATTGAGTGACCTTGTGTAGGAATACAGAACATCCTTCTGGTCTGTTCCTTTGACTAGTATGAGCTGCAACTAATTAGTCTTGGGGACAGATATTGTAGTAGGGCCTGTTGAAACAGGACAGGGGGTAATGGCTTTAAACCAAAAGATGCTAGATTCAGACTAGAAAGAAGGAAGAAATTTTTTACAATCAGGGTGGGGAGGCACTGGAACAGGTTACCCAGGGAGATGGTAGATGTCCCATCCATGGACACATTGATGGTCAGGCTGAACAGGGCTCTGAGCAACCTGATCTAGTTGAAGGTGTCCCTGCTCACTGGAGGGATGTTGGACTAGATGACCTTTAAAGGTTCCTTCCAACCCAAACTGTTCTATGATTCTATAAAAATAAACTGCCCGCAGGGTAAAAGCTCAGTTTCACTCGGAAGCAGGGCTGCTGTATCTTACTGAGGAACACCTGAGCCTCTCTAGCAATACTGAGGTTAGCACGGACCCTGTGTGCCGCTGTTCCCATCATGCACAGGCTCAGCTTTTGCTCCATTTCCATCACCCCTCTCCTGTTTCCCTGCACTGTTTGCTTTCTCAGCACCAAAGCACTTCTCTCAGGGTCTTCAGGCAGTGCTGCACTACAAACACAAGTGGTGTCAGAGTCAGGAGAGGTGAAGAACAGGGCTAAAACCAAATTAAGTTCTTTGCCCAGGGCTGCAGCCCGAAGTCGAGGCTCCCATCAGCAGTGATGTGTGCCAGGCCCTGTATGAGCACAAGCCAGTCTCCAGGCCAGTCTGTAGGTATGGTGCGGCATGGCCCAGCCTGCAAGCTGTATTGCCCCTCCGGAGTCTGGAATACCTGCCCTCCTAGTCCCAAGGGGTAGTGCCTTTTCTCATCCCAAAAGGGAGCTAAGTCCCCCATTTCTAACAGCACTGTGTCTGCCCCACCACTACACAGAGGGACAGAAATAACCCACACTAACCACATCTGACATCACACAGTTGGATGCATGACCACAGCAAGGGCCATAAGAAGAATACTCTATCCTCTTCTTTCGTACTTACTACCCAAAAATGTAGCACGCTAACAGAGCAATTAATTTAGTTTCATGCAACATAAGACAGGAAAGTTATCGCTGCTTCCATTTCACACATGGACAAGCTGAGGTTCACTGTGGGCAATCAGAACAGCCTGAAGCAAAATCAGAGCAACCAAGAACTGAAGTGAGGCCTCTAAATCTTGTGCCTTAACATTACCTTTCCTTTCTCAGCATGACCTCCTCCCAAGCTGAGATGCTACTTTTCCATATTCAAGGGTATTACTTTCCTCCCTAGAGAGACCTGAAGACTGAGCTGGCTTCTCTCTTCTTTCTCTTTGCTTAGACAAAAAAAGCACATCCACAAACACACTCCAAAGGCAGTCTTATTTAATCCCAGTGTAATTCTCACTGCTCTTTCTTAATCCCTTCACCTGTGAGATAATTGTCAGCATTCTGGGAAGAACTCAATACTAATCATAGACTTGCATAAAAAGAGACAAAGGAACCCGATAAAACAGACTGAAGAAAATCACAAGGCCTGAATTAACCATGCACACCCAGACACCCCACTGAACTAGCCTCTTTCACAACAGATAAAAGGTCCACTAATGGGCCTGGAGGAGAAGGCCATGAAAAGCCATGTCAGTAAATGAAGGCTTTAGTCTTCTCCTGCGTGCAGTGTGGAATGAGATGCCACAAAAATCAAAGAACCAAAAATAAGCTACCAATAGTAATACATAGCTGCCTAATATTCCACAAAAAATGTTTAGCGATATCATCCCACCTAATTCTGTCCAGAAGACCAGTGTTCGTGGCAGATTCTTCTCCCACCACTTTATCTGGGACACTCCTAGCAGATAAGAGTACGTTTGTTTCTACTACCCTTCCCTCTTATTCCCTTCCCATTTCACAGAATCACAGAACGGTCTGGGTTGGAAGGGACCTTAAAGATCATCTAGTTCCAACCCCCCTGCCATGGGCAGGGACACCTTCCACTAGACCAGGTTGCTCAAAGCCTCATCCAGCCTGGCCTTGAACACTTCCAGGGATGGGGCATCCACAACATCTCTGGGCAACCTGTGCCAGTGCTTCACCACCCTCTCTGTGAAGAACTTCTTCCTGATATCCAATCTACACCTCCCCACTTTCAATTTAAACCCGTTACCCCTTGTCCTGTCACTACAGGCCCTTGTAAAAAGTCCCCCCCAGCTTCCTCGTCAGCCCCTTCAGGTACTGGAAGGCTGCAATGAGGTCTCCCAGGAGCCTTTGTTCCATTCGCCCCCTTTTTCCACTGCTGATGCTGCATATCCATTCTTCTTCCCCATAACTGAAAAAAACTTTTCCACTTCTTGACTATTTAAGTACCCTCTTTCTTTTCCACTTGTCCTTAAAATTCATGCTTTTGAGGAAAACCCCACATTGTCTCTGTGAGCTCATATGTGCTTTCCCAGCAAACTCCTTACACAGTACATGTAGGGCACCTCTGTATTATGGGTTTTTCCATTCTGTAGATTTTTGTCACAGAGAACGTGTGTTGTTCCCTCTGTAAAATACGACTGTTATTCCTACGGTCATGTACATGTTTATCTATAGATAAATGCAGTTTTAATCTCCTTAGGGAATTGCTTTAGCAAGTGAAATCTAATTGGGAGAGTCCTTGGTAGAACAAGCAAGTTATTTGGTGGTTTATAAGACAGATTGCACTGGTGCTTAGAGAAACAGGAATGGACAAGAGAACTCTGGCATTTATTGCCTGTTCTCCTCCAGCTCTCTCCATCTCGCTGTGCTTCTGCTTATTCAACTGTAAAACAAGGAAAACAAATAATTAACCTTCTTACTGGATGGATGCGAAGCTGAATGATAATGCTCTGCACGCGTTGTGCATTGTTTTCAGGACACTCTGTCAGCGTCAATGCAGCAGCCTCCTTGTGCGGTGGTGAAGGGCTTTTGTCCCCACTCCACTGCCGCAGAGGCACAAAGGCCATGACAATTCACAAGGAAAGCCAGCCGTGGAGCGAAGAGCACACCTCTCACTTCTGAGGCCTTTCCATTAAGCACGACGCTATTTAGGAATGTACTCCAAGCATTTATAAGACACTTATCGGGACAGGAGGTTGGTGGGATGTCAACGCGCTGCATGCACACTGCTGATGACAAACAAATAGCACACAAAAGAAGTATTTTTCAGGAGAATCGCAGATAGATAGGGCTGGAAATAGCACAGGGGAGAAAAGCAACCACTCATAAGAGCAGAGATCATAATTCAGCATCTCTTAAAACGAATTGCTGAGAAATGGCCAACTGGAAATCCCAGCAAATAGAGCTGTAACGAGCTCAAGGCCAGAAAGAAGGGAACCAGTGTCTATCCACCGAGCACATCAATAGGAAAACCTGTAAAGAGGTTTCAAGCTCACGAATCAGATGGGAGAAGAGTCAGGGAGAAAGTGATTCTTGAAATGAATTTCTTTTCTGTTATTTTTGGAAAAGGAGACAAAAAAGAGGGAGGTTGGTACATTGGAAAGCCGACAAAAATCATTATTCTCTATAAATTGCTTTGACATTGTATAGGCAGTGACCTTCACAGCACTACCAGTTTAATGGCATTTACTTCAGCAGTAGCTGATTTCACTATTAAACAGGGATGCATAGCACAAGATTACACAACTAAATCACTCTTGTAAATATTTAATATCATTGCCTTTCTTTTTTTTTTTTTTCCCTTTTAACAAATCACTATCAAAGGCAGAGCACACACTAGAAAACACATTTATTTATTCTATCCTGGAAAAAGCTTAGTGCTCATGCATTTTATCTATCTAGTTCTCAAAATGACTTTGACACTTGAAAGCCCTTGTGATCAAAACATTCTGAAGGAAGGCAATTTTGCAACCATTTAAGAACTGATTTCATGCACTGATCAACATTTACCAAACTTGCCTGATGGAAGAGCACAAAGTTTAACACAGCAGATTGATAGCAAACACCTGAAGAGGAAAATTAGTAAGAAAACTACACTGGTTTAAATAGAAGTACCTTAGGAGAAAGAAAAATAAAGAAAATCAGAGATTATCTCTCTTCTCTTCCCCTTCACGAAAGAAAGAGGAAAAAAAAATTAGTATTTGGGAAGTCAAAGGGAACTGGCACTAACAGAAAGAAGTCATACTTTTGGCTGACAATACAGTAAGTGCATCCACCACATAATACATTCATTCCATTATGGACATACAGCGCAGCACAGCAGGAAACGAAGTGTCCACTGATTTGTCCTAAAATACATCTGTTTTAAAGATGGAGTCAATAGATAGAACAAATAAAGTACAGGAATGTAGCAAAGAAAAATTACTAATGATGTCTCCAGTATCGTATCTAGTAATAGAAAATTGACTGAGAAATTGAAATGCTAAGCCTGGAACTGAGTACCTTAAGTATAGTGAGTCATTTTTAAAGACAGCCTTACTATCTGTACATTCTGATTTTTCCAACTTTAGGAAAAGAATTTTTCCACAGTCTGGCATAAACAGTCTGTCACACAGTGGTACAAAGGATATTCTATTCAACCAGCAGATGATCAATGCCAGAAAGTGTTCCCTATGACAGTATTCCAGGAGACCAATAACAAAAGTTATGAGTCTTTTCAGCAATCTACCAACAGAGGAAAGATAAATCAATGGGTATTTAGGAAATTAACAAATCCTGGAGAAAAAAAATTATTTGCTAAACTGAGGGGTAAAAAACAGATGTAGAGAACAGCTCTACCCACATACCTACAGACTTCATTGAGACTGCAGAGTAAGACTATCCAAAATAAATACGTGTAGTTGAAAATGCTCAGAAAATGTATTATTTGGATGATGGAGTTGGCCAGTTCTGCAAGGCACCGGTGCCCAAAACAAGTGTGCCCTTCGTCAGAGCTGGGAAATGCAAATGCACAGCAGTGCGAGGTGCTGCCCGGGCACCTCGCTTTTTTTATAAAAGCTTGCAGCATCTTTAATGCAGAGCTAAGGGAGAGCCTGTAATCCCTGTGCTGCGATGCAGCAATGGGCTCTCCCCTCGCAGGACAAGCCAGCAGCTATGCAAGATCCTTTTATCAACATTCACAGGGCTAGAAAATAACTGTTCACAGTTTGATTCCCAACCTTACCGACTGAACCAAGAATTGCTCAGAGAACTGGCAGCTGAATACACATGTAAAAGACAAAGGTTCTTCAGTGATATTTATTCTAGCCAAGTTTTAATATTTCAAGGCTTACAGCAACTAACTCTTTACATAATCAAATCTAATTGTCTGATCCCAGCTGGTGATCAGCACATTCATCATCAACCTGGTCATTATTAATATACCAGTAATTAGGGAGAATAAAGGTGTGTGCTTTATAACACTGGCTTAATACACTTCCACTATACCTAATAAGATGACAGCTCCTTTTAAAATACAATTATTTTAACATTCAAATTATACATTTTTGTTAACACTACTAACAACTAACAATCACAGAGCTATATGATTTTAGAACAAATACTGAAATGGTTTTTTAGTCTTCAGTGAAAAGAATTTGGTCTATGAAAAAGGAACCGTGTTTTGCTTCAGAAACAATCTGACTCATAAGCAGTTCCCCAATCAAACTGTGATCTGAGAGAAAAGCTCGATTAAAATGCATGCAATTCACAGAATCAAATCACAAACACTTACCTACATATAGTACATACATTCTTCTTGCTCTACGGTAGGAGAGAAAGCGGTATCTCAGGCACCACGGTGTGGTACTGCTTGGCAAATGCTCCTGACTTTTTTAATGGTGACAACTGTGTACACAAATTCTCAAAGTACCAGTTCTGTTCAAAGCTTTTCCCCACAAAGCAGTGCTGGTAAAGGGCTGTTTCTATTAAATGCTTTGCGGACTTTTACTTTAACAAGGGGAGAACTAAGGCCGTCACTCAGCAAGAATGATCCAGAATCCCTCAGGTTAGTGTTGGAACAGTCTCAGAGCCAGATTCTTCCCTGCACTAATTCTTTGACATCAGTGCATTTCCTCTGCTTCGATATCAGTTATACCACAATAAAATCCTTGCAGTACAGTGAAGAATATGGCACTTAATACCATAACATCAAACCTCTTGGTACATAAAGCATATCTAGCACAAGATCAAAATCTCAGAAAATCCTGCTAAGCACCGAAATTGGGGATTTTATCCTTGCAGGTACACAACACACTCCCAGGTGCAAAACACCCTTAATTTTTATGGGCTTCACTGGCTGCTTAGGAAAACCAGTACCTTAAGCACAGCAACTTGTAGGATAAGTCACCTGTAACATAACTTTGGAAACAAAGAGGCTTTGAAAACAAATGAATACACTACAACCCGTGAGTGCTGGATTCACACCTGATTCCTTGCTCTCTCTGTAGTGGTATTTTCTAATACCTTCCCTTATTTCATAGCTTATCGATACTGATCTCCATCTGGATGTGTGCACTCCGAACAATCAAGGCACTTGAAACAAAGGTGGAAATGAAAGCCAGCATGAGAAGGAGCTCTAGCTCCATGGAAGAGGTGAGCACGGCCAAATAAATGAATGGTGGTGGGTGTCACAGCATCAGCAACTACAACGGTGCATTGCCAAAAAATCAGGATCAAAAACCAGACTACTGATGTGGGAGAAATCACACACCATTAGACAGGACTTGGTAACTGACAGACAATACTGGGCGAGTTACATCAGACAGTTTGAGAAAGCATGACCTTCTTCACAGTAACAGTTTTACAACCATTTGTATGGCATGTTACCCACTAATCTCCACTCAAAATATTTACTATCTGGTAAAGCACTGCAAATAAGGTTGCTGTTTCTGAGCGCTTACTCTCGATGCACAAGATCCAGCTTACACAGCACATATTTTCTAAACTGTTCAATACCATAACGTTATCGCTCTAGTCCACAAAAGGCCACAACGAGCCTTAAAACAGGAAACTCCCCTCTTTCACTGGGTTTCATATTTTTGCAGGGCTGTCTGATGTGTGTGACAGGGGTCTATTTCAGTTCCTGATGGCATTATCACCACTTTGCTGCATTACCATAAAGCCCAGGAAATAACCTATTACCCACCATCACTCCTCCCAAATGTTATCACAGAGAATCATGCATTCACAAAACAGCATTAACTGTGAGAATTAGAGTCCATTTAAACTGCAGCTGTTCCTTCATTCCTAAATAGGTTCTTAGATGCAAACTTCTCCCTAACTGGTCTCATTACCAAATGCCCCTTTCAACGGGAAGAAAAAAGATCACTTTAAAAAATTGCATGTTTTGCAGATAACCTCTATTATGACAGCCAGGTAAGTAACATTAAAATGAAGAATTTTTCCAAAAATACAGTGGACGTTTTAGCTTTCAGAATTGTGAGTTGAAATTTTGCCTTCATCTCTGACAACAGAAATGAATCTGTAATTTTGATTTTCTATTTCTAGTTTATCCCATTTTCAGAATCACAAGCTTCAATTATTTAGGGGAAAGACGTTCTGTTTATTTTTAATGATAATACTAACTCTGCAGCAAGGCTTTCTTTTAAATACAAAACCTAAATCCTAAATCTAATGTACGTGCTGGTGTTCCTTTCAGCTCTAAGCCTAGAAAAAACCCACAACCCTATATTCTGCTACTATCAAAGAAAACATTGCTTATTATGTTCCATTTCCCTCTCTGCTTCTTTGCCTCTTTGTTACTGTCCCTTGGAAGGACTCCAATCTGCAGGGAAAAAATGCTCTCAAATCTAAACTGAAAAACCTAAATGCCAGGAAAAGGCACAATGTCTCTTTAAGAGTCAACAGTAAATTAACTTGCCCGTAAGAGTGCAATAATTAGCAGTTAGTAGCTTATTAAAAGGATGGCAAAGGCCAAGCTGCCATCTGGGATCTCCAGTTTCTTGTGATTGTTATTATGTCAAGATGTGCAACTTGCATTAGCTTTCATGTCACTGCCTTGCCCTTACTTTACATGTAAATTTTATTGAAAGATACAGCACTCTAAAAATCAGATGTCCATCAAAAGTGCTATTAGTCTGCCTTTTACAAAGCGTATGGTCTGTTTTGCTACCTCTGCATCTCTACACACCACTGAATGCCTCAAATGAAGAAAACGGGAAGGGAAAAAAGCGCCTTTCAATGATATCAATTAAATACTCTCTTTGGGCAGAGTGAAACCTGAGCCTCATCGAAAACAAACTACAATACGGCCGTTAAGAGGACAATATTTTAGCTCCTGTTTACACACAACACAACCACAATCCCTTTAACTCTTACAGGAATTATTCTTCTTAATAAAAATGAAAGCCAACCAAGAACCAGCTGTTTATTCACACGTTAGAAAGGCACAGTTTTAAAATAAGGCAGAAAGCAAGCATGTAAGAAGAAATAAATCACCTATAAACTGCAAAATACTTAACACATTATTAAATGTTTTATGCATACACATTATTTGTAAACACACATGCCAATACGCACAAACAAAAAGTAATTTACCACAAGCGTCCTATTTAAGGTCTCTTTTGTCTACCTTCGTAAATATATTACAAAGAGGTGTAAAAAGCAGAATGTTTATAAGACATCTATTTGTGTTAACTGATACATAACATCTAAGTGACTTCATCCACCAAAGTTCAGAAAATGTCATCACCACTGGAATATAAAGAAATACGCTGAATGCCTTGCAGAAATGTCCTCCAATATCTTACATTTGAAACTCTTCAACTATCAATCATCTCTTATTAGACTTATAAGAATTACATTAAAATATTTCTTTTCTTCCCTAAATAAAATATGAAACCAGCAGCAAAAATTTGCTTACAAGAAAATACTGCAGAAGAATTAAGTCTACTTTCAAGGGGCCTTAATTCTATCAAAGCAGTTTTACAGTTTGGGTATCTGCTAACCATAAAATAAACTGCTTTATTTTTTAAACAGTCATTAAGAGAAAAGTTAAAACTGAAAGTCATCATCCTAATAATAATGCAGGATGTTTTTTCCCCAATAAAAGGAAAACAAACCCAATACCACACATATTTTAAAAGTATTAAGGAGTGTAAGTGTAGAAACCAAAACCATACAACACACACATTTAAGACCCAAATATTAAGATATTCTACAGGGCAAAGAAGAGCTAAAAAAAACACTGCCAAGGCTGGCAAGATGAATGTAGTGGGTTTTTTTCCCCTTCTATAATTAGATCTTTATAGAGCACCAATTATTTAATTTGTTACTTATGTTTCACCTCAACATTTGCATAAACTCTCAGCCACTCAGATGGACTTTTTCACATCGCTCAACAACTCAAAATTATTTTCCAGATCAGTAAGGTCCAGCCATTTCCTTTTGTCCGAGTCCACAAATGCTATTTTGGTTTTTTCTGTGCCATTAACTCCTGGTCAATATTATTGAGCAATTCAAAGGCATAACAACCTCGCACTGCTCACTGAGAGCAACACTGAACATTACAAGTCATAAAAGACCTACTTGGACTACCAGCAGTTAGGACCAAGGGATCTTGCAATGCTGAGAACGACACAGGGAATTTGCCAGTAGCCTTTGGTCTACACAACATGCATTAAAAATGGCCCACCTGTGAAATATATGAGTACTCTTTCATTTCTCTCTGAGAATGGAGGAAAAACCTGCTTCATCTTGAAAATGAGTGTGCAGCTCTGCAGTTTCATCCTGAGTACAGCTACTGATGGGGGGAAGGAGTCCAGTGCCTTAGAGGAGAAGCAGTCTGCAGACTTTATGGCCACTAAGGAGGTGCAAACCTGTGCAAACCCAGAAACCAGCCACACCTCGCTGTCACTCTTTGTGTCAGGGGGGATGTTTGGGACTTTCCAGCTCTTTGGGTGAATCTTGACCCACTAAATTCAATGTGAATTTTGCTGTTGCCTTCAAGAAGACACAGGACTTCATTCACCGAAAAGAGCAGAGTCCCATACAGCCAATTTCCTCTGGAGGCATGAACCTCAATAGAAGTCAGATCCAAACCAAGAGTGATGGTAAAACAAAACCCACTACATATATAAGAGAATGGTGAAAGGTAACAAAAAAGGCAAATTATCATTTCCTTAACAAAGGCTGTCAAGAGAACAGATGATAGGGAAGAACATGACTACATATTAACTCCAGCTCAATAGCAAATTAGAGTTGGGTATTTATGATCTCCTTTGGTATCATTTACTTGTGGGGGAGTGCTAGGGAAATAAACTCAATATAATTGTTCCTTAATTGTCAATTCCTCTCCAGAAGAGAAGTCGTACTCAGCAGTTCATGCCAAACGAAATAGAAGTCCTCCCTGTTCATCATATATTTACCTCACCTCCACGACCAGTTCTACACACCTAACAACAACGGAAACACTGCACATACACTCACTTCAGGTTAAAACGCAAGTGATAACCAGACGCTTTTCTGTCTCTCAGACCCCAGAACACCTACACTTCATCTCCAGCTTTCCAGGAACTTACTTAACAAATAAATAAATAAATAAATAGATCACCAGAACTTTTTAAAAAGGATAGATGCAGAAGCAGCCTGTTTACTACAGTGGAAGCAACTAATGAAAGACTTGTTTCAAATGATGAATGCAAGGTCACAGACTGCTATACTTTGTGAAGAGGTTTTATGAAATCAAATACATCATATCCTTTGCCTACATACGTGGCATGAGACAGAGTGGCTGCCAGTTTTTACTAAAAACTACAAGAATGCCAAAAAATATGAACCTTCCAGGTACAATCACTAAGGCATCTGGTACCACCTTGTCTGTGAGCTGAAGGCCATGTGTGGGTTTCAAAATTACACTGCTTGAGCCCTCTGAATGTAATACCATTTTTCATTCGGAGTGATGGTTCTCCGATGAAGTCACTTGCTATAAGCAGAGCTAAGAACTACACATAGCTGGGAAATGAAACAATATTTTCACTCAGTGACACAATAAATTAAGTTTCAGTGCGCATGAATTAATTGTGGACTATATATTATAATCCTTATTCCTACAGGTTCAACTGGGAGTTTTGCTTAGGGAAGGACTTTTAGTTTAGTCCTGCACAGACTGGCCTGCAGCACAAATGTCACCTAAGAAGGGAGCAATGTGAGCTAACATCACGCCTTACAAGACTTGCCCTGATCCACACTGACCCTTAAATCACGCTAAGCCATACACCAGCTAACCCAGTTATCGGCAGCTCTGTTGAGGCACAGTAACATTTTGTAGGGGGTCCTTAGAGCTGTAGGTTCTCACACCTTTTACAGTGTATATATGTGATCATTATGTTCTGACGTTCATCTCCTGCTAAGACGACAGCTCTGAGTACAGCTTTTGTATTATCCTCCACTGCCCAACTTTGGATAGAATATAAAAGCTACTAAGTTAATTATTAGATTTTTTTTTTCCAACCTCTAAACAGAACAAATAACATGGATTACATGATGCGCCCCACCACAGAGAATCCAACAGTCCAAACTTGTCAGAAGAACGCAGGGCATCAGAAAGAGCAATCATACAATGAGAAAGTGTTTAATATGCCACTGTGCTCCCCAGCATTCAGGTATTACAGGCGGAGTGCTCACTAAGCAGAGACTGCTTGTGCCTCAAAGGAAATTTATTATGAACAAATCCTCTGAGCTCTCATATCCTCCCAAAATCATAGCAGTACAATTAGTCATTTCATCCCCCAATGTCTTATTGGCATGGACACACCCAACATCCTCCAGTGTGTTCAAATCATGCTGATCAATAGATCAGATCCTTCAGCAGTGTATTTGTTGAAAAGGAGTAAGCCTCAGCATAATAAAACCTTTTAATCTCTCTATTGCATTGGAAAATAGGACAAAGAAATGGATTTTGCTGGAGCAGCACTTATAATTTATCAATTAATCGTCACCTTTCCCTCCGGCCGGACTGGAGACCCACAGCAGGTTTGCAGCACTTTGCCTTTGGGACAGTTTTGATTAGGGATGGATGACTGCCCTCTGCATACTAAGGGTTGGTGTGAACAGCTGAAGAGAAGCTGGAGCCCCAGAGCAGCCCCACAGCCCTATGCTGTATTGAACCGCAAAGGAAATGGACCTCTGTGTTTTTGAGATTCTTAGAGGTCAATTTCTCCTTGAAAAACGCCAGTTCACTAGCAGAGTGGATGGGAAGCAGAGCTGGGGGGAGAAATGATAGCTCAGAAGACCTCCATCACTGAAGGGTAATGGACAAGCCAAGGTCCTGCTTCTCTCAACCCCAATGACAAAATTCCCAGCAGTGGCATCACCCCAGTGCAAGACAGTCAGCAGTACCAGCTCACTGGCCTCACTCTGTCTTTGACTGAACTGATGGCCCCTTTGCACCACTGCATCGCCAGCTACAGACAGCCTGACACTGTGCAGTCCATGCTCAGCGTGAACCATGAGCAAATACCATCTGTCACGAAGGCCTCAAAGCATTCATCTTAACAAATATTACTTCCATAATTCCATACAAAACAAAAGATTGTTAAGACACTTTTAAAAATCAAGGCATTAAGATCCAATATGAACCACATTCATAAAAATACGATTTGCCCATTGACAAACAAACATTTTACAAGCAATGAAGTCTTAGAAAGAATGTAATCTCTACCTTTACTTCTACCTACAGACAGGAAGGTGTGCATCCAGTTAAGAGGAGGAACAAGAGGGATGTCCATCATGGAGGAGGCAAAAGAGAAGAGAAGGAAGAAGCATAAAAACCAGAAAATTATGTCACTGGCCATACTTATAAAAACAAGAAAATGAACATATTTATGTAGAAGCCAAACCCAACAAAACACAATGTCAAGAGAAAAACGAGGGACACACCACAACTAAAGCACAAAGCAAGGCTTAAACAACTGACAGTACAACCAGCAAATGCCTGGTTAAGCTCTTTGGCTTTTAATTCAATTTTCTACTGAGAAATGCAAACCCCTCATGCAATAGCACGCCAGTGATATGCCTCATTCCACATCAAATTCAAAACGGCCAAGGGAAACAACAGAGTAGGACAGAAAAAAAAATAAATCTCATGGTAATATATTTGCTAAACACATTTCACCCACCAGAGCTAATGTATTTGTATATAATGTTGACATTGCATATTTACTCAGGCATATACATTTACATATTTTATATCCATCATATTTCATAGGAAGTAAATATTTATCAAAAGGGAGTATCTGTGAGTTGGTTGGCAAGAAGAGAAGCCACTGTTCCCTGATGCATCATGGATAAATAAGGGTAGCTAAAGTTGCCAGAAGCCAATAGTTTTCACATGTTTTTTTGCCAGGCAAGGGAGTATAGAAAGGACTGATGACAATCATTCATACAGGCCTGAATAGGTCATGCAAGTCCTCATGAGCCAGCTGGGATGCAACATGTAATTTAAATGGCCAAGTGCATCTGTTTATATAATTCAGTGTTAAATCACAGACTGCTACAAAGATGGGTTCAGTGTTACTGAGATTTTAAGTGGTCATGAAAGTTCATTGTCCTGATCACTCCCAACATGCCATCATCCTTCCCCTGACAAAGGCTGGCTAAACTCAGCTGCATCCTGAGCAACTAGGACATGCTGAAGGGACCTCTCTGCTGGATGCTCCTTCAGCAAGCACAACCTTTGAGTCATGATCCCAGCTGCACAGTAAGTGGGGATAGGGAAGGAGCTCAATGCTTCCCAGATCTTAGCCAGACACTCCACATGCCAAATACCATGGCCTTGACATGCACTCATAAAAAGCTATGGCTTCATACCTTTCCTACCACATAGGGATGCTAAGCAGTAACGAAACTGAAGAGTGAGATCCAGCTTCGCTTCTGATTGTTTCTTAAGCTTTCATGACCTCAGAGCAGACAACTGCCTTGAACTACAGAATAAAAACCGAGTATGTCCTAAGCCTCTCCACATTTCACTGAGAAACTATGTCTCTCTTATTCAAGTACTTAATTACTCTTGAGCCTTCACAGGCTCACTACGTTCTATCACACTAACTCTTTGGGCCGTCTAACCTCAGATACATCTTCACTTAATGGCAAAAACACTACTGTGCACATCTAGCCTACGGATGCCTCATCAGGCTTTAGAGATAAAACTCACATTTTTTTCCCCACAGACAAACAGCTGGTCTGGTCTTCCTACTGCACCATGTGCACACACCTTGCACTATGTCTTCAACCATTTCCCTCCTGCATTTGCAAGCCTAGAATGCATCGCCAGAGCTGCTAAACTCCTCCTGTGTACACACCAGCAAGACACTGACATTGTCAAAGGAAAACAGAATTGCCCCTCTCCTCACCAGCTTCTTGTTCCACAGTCCCACAGTACAAAAAGGGACTAATGATCCCATCATGCCACAGCCAACAGGTCTGTAACACAACCCAGGCTGATATTAAAATATGAACTCTGATACAGGCCTAGATCCCATTTGTTGCCCAAGCTGGGGTTAGCCCTGTTCCTCTTCTAAACCACTGGGCTCTGTGCATATTTTAATATTTTAAACTGCAGACACAGGACTTACAGGCCATTATAGGCAATTTTCCTCAGGATTTGTAATGAGTTATGATCATGCCATGAGGGCTATTAACATATATTTTATAATAATTGCACTCTTTAAAAAAAGACCAACATTGAGGTCTGCATTTACTGGGCAGAAGTGGGAGTCATTACAGCTGGCACAACAAGAAAGAAATGGCAGGACAAAATCGTTGGTGGGCTGCATGGAAGGGGGAAGCATACCTCTTTACTGTCCACAGAATCATTTCATGCTCCCTCCTGGCACCTGAGTCCCTGACTGACAAGCAGCCATGGCTCAAGGGACAGGCAAAAATGCAAATGGCTTGACTGGCACCCAGTAGGCTGAATTGCTTTTGTCATGCAAAGCCCAGCTCAGAAAAGCTGCAGGGACAAAGCTCTTCCATGATCAGTGACTGAAACAAAGAGAAAGTCAAACGACTTACCTTGTTCACCCATCATCAGGTGTGAGAGGCCTTTGAAAGAGAGAGAGAGGGAGTAAGAAAAAAAGAATACAAGAAGAAAAAGCAGCAATATCCATGCACACTAGTCAGAGTCCAACACCACTCAAGACTGGAGCTCACATACTTAAGCTAGACCAAGTATGGGTGTAGCACATAGGGCACACACATGTGCAGGTGCTGCTTTCCACACTGTGCAGGAAAGCATCCATCACATGTAGAAAAAAACCTGCTGGTAGTTGCAGAACTGTGTTTGAAGTTCATCATATCCCTTGGGGTACGACTCCAGAGACATGGCACACCGGTATGGCTGAATGGTCTAGGAAAGCCAAGGTCTGAAACCGGGCTCTGCAGGGAGCATTCGCTCCTCTGGGGAGCTACAGAAATAACTTCTCCTCAGCTAAAGATTCAAAATTCAAGACTGCAGTGGTCAGTGAAAGGGAGGTCATGATCCCACCATATCTGCTTCACACAAAACACCTGGGCTAAATGCACACACAGAGCTATCCTCATTCTTATACATGGTGGCTTTAGCATGTATTTTTAGAAGTCAATCAACACGTACTAATTAGACACCAGTACACCAGACCAGGTAAGGACTAAAGAAATTACCTGTGACCTATTTTTAATACTACTCCATTTCCTTTCTGGGGAGGACTGGAGACTTGACTTCTGAGGGCAGTGTGTTACTTTATGGCTCTACAGCTAAAGATAGGCTTTGGTTTCATAATTAAAGGTGAAGCCAGAAAGCAGCAGAGCTTCCCTCAGCAGTAACAGTCACTGTTAGCTCTGTAGATGGGGCTGTGGTGGTCACTTGGGCAGTTCCAGTCTGCCCAGTAACTCTTTCTAGTTATAGATATCTATAACTCTTTCTAGTTTCAAGGCATAAACCTTGTTTGTTTCAATTAAAATCCATTTCTAGTCCCAATTTTCAAACAAGTGTACTCAACTACCGTATTCATACACATAGATACTGTTGAATATATATTCACGCCCAATCCATTAAGCATTGACTGATCCATCAGTTAATTTTGTGACACATGATATCACAGAACTAACATAACAAAACACAAGTGCTACCCACTCAAGCCATGAATCGCCTTTTTCGTACTTGATCCCCTGACCTTCCTCCCTTAGCTTGATTCCTTCTCCAGGTCTCCTACCTCCCACAGCACTTAGTACGGCAGGGATTTTGAAACACACATACACACGCACGCGCACCCTATCTTAAGTCAGTTTAATAACCAAACAGGGCTGTGACTTTTTTAATTTTATGGAGACTGAGAGGTCAAACGAATTTATTAGAATGAGAATTTTCAAGACGCAGCATGCTGAGTTTGAATTTGTTTATTTCTCTCCCTTTTATATTTTTCCTTTGCGTCTGCTGGAGAAATCTAAAATCCAGATCATCCCAAGAATATGCTCACCCACAGAGAACTCTAAGCCAGATAAGGGGATTAATAACTGTACAGTCTAAGGAATGCAAATATCTTAATGTTCTTGAAGATTATTGTGGATTTAGAAAAATAATCAGAAACACAACATAGGTTTAGACGTTTTAGGTTTTTTTAGATCTAAATAAACATAGCAGATTTGATTCTGTAGGACACGTTTCTGGTCTAAATTACAAGACATAATTTCACTGAATTGTTTTGCTCTGCTAGTACAGTGGGTTGAATTTGTGTCTCTATTTATGGCCACTGAGCCCATCATTCTCGATAAGCAAATCTTAAGTCTGTCAAAGGGGTACTTGAAAGTCACTGTGAGAGTGACTGTACAAGACGAGAAGACAAAAGTATAATTGTTAGGACCTACAAGGCACGGAGACCACGGAGCAATGGTGGAAAAGGAGAAAAGGCAAGAAGGTGGTAGCGTGGCATGCAGCTGAAGCTGGCCGAACAGGGAGTGGACATCAGACCCAGAGCGGACATAAGTCCTAAGCCCTCAGCCCTTGTAGAGTGTGGAGAAGAAAAGCCATGGCTGAGAGACACAGCACCAACAGGTGCAGCTGCCAGGGATGGTAGGGGCCTTGTCCCCTTGGGGAGACAAGACACCAACAAAAAGAAACCTCCAGAGCGGGTTCAAAGCTAGAGCCAGCATTCAACACCCTGAACCACACTGTAAGAAGACCCCTTCCCTCTCCACCAGCTGAGGAAGAGCTATAAAAGTCTCAAAATGTCAGGAATGTCAACATCCTTTTGTCCTTATCCCTGGACAGCCAATGTGTGCCCTATCTGTCAGGCACATCAGCCAGGTGCAGCCCAGAGCCTTTCACCTTCAGTCCAGGGGTGAGCACAACCCCCAGATCTACCCATTATTCTGTCACCGAGTTTGGCCCTGGTTCAAATGCCCGAGAAAGTCTCACTAAGAAATGTTCTGACTCCTTCTGCTTCTTGACAAATCTGAAATACAACAGCAGCTGTGGCATTGTATGTATCTCTTGATCTTTTAGTCCCAAAAGGACAATGGAAGTAAGGAGCTTAATGAAAAATAATTCCCTGCTTCCCTCCAAATGCTACTTTTTCCTTTTCAGAACAGGAAGAAGAAGGAGGGTGGCTTGGAGATACAGCAAAAAACACCAGTATTATCTCTTAAGTTGTCCATCACCACCAATCCTTATTTCAACCAAGAGAACACTAAAAGAATTCCAGATTCATTATTAGATAGAATAAGAATATAAATAATGAAATAACATATCAGCTTTTCTTATGTGAAAACTTCTCTCCCTTGCAGTTTAAAGTAGGAGTGTATTTATCTCCAACAAAATGTCATTAACAACCAAAAGCTTCAACCACTGAGATCTAAAATCTGTGACATTTGCAGCATATGTAAAAAAGGCCCCAAATTAGTCATAGTAAAATCAGCACAGAAAACATAAACTGACATCATTGTCTCACCTTTACAACAGTTTCAAGACATGACAAGACATAGAACAATTTTCAAACCATAAAAGTCAAAGTCATCTCAAGGTGGCATGGGGCAGCACTTGCTATGGGACTACCAGAAACTAACAGGGCATGCAACAAACCAATGCAAGGGGTGTGAGAACTGTTCAGACCCACAAACTAGACCAGAATTGGCCAGAACAGGGGGAGCACCTCTCACCATGCTATTTGGGTATCAACCATAAAGGCCAGCAAAGCTTTCAGCAGGCTCAGGATGCAAAATGAACTCATCAGACCCCAAAGCACTTTATTCATATATACAATCATAGAATCATAGAATGGTTTGGGTTGGAAGGGACCTTAAAGATCACCAAGTTCCAACCCCCCCGCCACGGGCAGGGACACCCTGCACCAGACCAGGTTGCTCAAAGCCACATCCAGCCTGGCCTTGAAGACATCCAGGGATGGGGCATCCACAACATCTCTGGGCAACCTGTTCCAGTGCCTCACTACCCTCTCTGTGAAGAATTTCTTCCTGACATCTAATCTAAACCTCCCTGATTTCAATTTATACCCATTACCCCTTGTCCTATCACTACAGGCTCTTGTAAAAAGTCCTCTCCCAGTCCCCTTGTAGGCCCCCTTCAGATACTGGAAAGCTGCAATGAGGTCTCCTCGGAGCCTCCTCTTCTCCAGGCTGAACTGTTTGTGCCAATAGCCAACCCATTCCAGGGGAATCCTGTATGAAAATCTGAGTTTCCACCTAAATCAAGGTGAAACATGCTTTCCTTTTAGTGTTAGATTTGTTCAAAAAGAAACCCTGATTAAAGACTCATGGCTGCAAACTCAGCCAGTGCAGAACGGGGAAAAGGTTGACACAAACCTACGTGAGCCGCAACGGTCAAGGGGTTGCGCGCTTTTTCTAAACCAATGTAGCCATTCTTATAAAAACCTACTGCCTGGTTACAACTGCTACCCAACAAAAAAGATGGGTATCTAGTGCTCTGGAACAGATTTAGGGAAACCTCAGAATAAATAGCCTATCTTCCTGCAAAGAAATTTTATGTCAAAGTCAGACATCTGGTGACATGCTATTCCTGAACATCAAACATGAGTGACAGCACATGGCTTCAGAAGGCAGCTCGGAACAAGTTTCTTAGATAATGACGAGCATCTGGTTACGCTCAGCCTCTGGAGCCCCAAGTGCTTCAGACTTTCAGCAGTAATGTGAAGAGAAAGTGGCCCATTTCTTCAGAACATGGGTTCGTTATTAAAATAGTATGTCCATTGCTGAGGGCAGACAGACATATAAAACCTACTGTCTGGCCATGATTTATGCCTGCCACAACTGACTCTTCCTGTTTAGGTCTGAGAGTTTTTTTGATATTTCTTTAACCTATTACCAAATCAGTATTATTTTCTTAAAGGTTAATATTAATCTCCCTTGATCTCAAAGAACTATTTTTTTTTTTTTAATTGTGAACCATCTGCTTTCTATATCAAAAGAGTAAAATTAAGTGGCTCTAATCGTAGAAAGTATCAAGGGCCAACACCAGATTCTTATGAAGCCAGAAGGACATTTTAAAAAGTAGCTTCAGAGTACAGTGATATGAAAGAGCAATGTAGTTAAACAGGAGTCCTCATCTTCAGGGATTTACTAGGGGCGGTTTTCAGGGGGGAGGAGAAGATGAAGGAAACCTTGGAGGCAGTTTGAACCTCACCTCCAGCACCACGTTTGGGTACTTAGCACTTAAAATGGAAAAGTAAAGCCACAAAACCTAAGGAGGTTGGGAGAGCACAAAACACAGCTGACAGTGACAACTGATTGCAGCAATAAAGGAAGATGGACTCCTTCATCTAGTTAATTACAGCTTGTCCCCTGTTACTGGGCCCATGCTCTGGGGGTGCACACGTGTGCGTGGGTGTGCGTGCACTGCCGAATTGCTCTGTCAAGGCAGGCATCCTCAGTATTTTCCTTTTAATGATGCCGCCAGATGATTAGCCCAAAAGCTTTTAATGAATGGGAAGAGAGATTGCCAGGCAGCAGCAGCAGCAGTCCAGCTCTCCCCAGGGGCAGGCTTGCCCACAGAGGATCCTTTCCTGGGTATCAGGCTCCCTGACCCATTCAAACAATAACAGAGCCAGCTGCAATGTATGTTTGAGGCAGGACATCATGCCTTCTGGTCCAGCATAGACATGCAAATCCTTTACTGCAGCGCTGAGCAAAGAAATTACACAAACCAAGGATTCTTCCAAAACTAAAATTACATCTACTATAGAGAAGAGCACTCTGCTGAGTGATGGAGTCTGCTGTTTACAGCACCTTTCCTAATTTCCTAAAACTAGCAATTCCTTAAGAAATAGGCTTTTTTTCTCCTCTGACCCTCCTACTCCAGCTCCATCAGCATTTTCCTCCCTTTTCTAGTTAGGAAGGAGAGCTGACTAGTCCCTCGTCTTCCATGAGGTCCTTCTTAAAACAGGCATCTTGAGGTTTTCTAAACCCCACAGATAAGGAAGACTCCCTGAGAGTCTCCATGTACCAAAAATAGGGCATTCCAGCAGAGCCAAAGGATGGGACCCAGAGGAAGGAGCAAAACCCTTATCTGGAGAGATGTGAAGAATGGATGAAGAGGAAAAATCCTTCTGAGGCCCAGTTAAGACCTTTTACCTGCTAGACAGGTCAGCTTTGCCAAGAGGATGACCTGATTCCTTGGCTGCTGGCATACATGGTGCCTGTTTTTTTCTAACTGGGCCAAGTGTAGCACAGACTGGGAAGCAGTCATTTTTGTTTGATTCAACCATGATATGTTCAACAGCCAAGGGGCTCCTCATAGGCCCCAGCAGTGAGGCCAGCCGGGAGTGCAGTTTTGTTATTGTAGCCGGAGGCCCACTTCCAATCCAATTACACACAACAGCTGTGCTAGCTCCTCTTTTCCATCCCCTTTGCTTCCTTTGCTATGTAATTCCAGGTTTTGTCATTATCGGGGGCAGTGAGTCAGGGTGAGTGGCACCTACTCTGAGTGACCAAAGGAGTAATGAGGTACAAGCCAAAGAGAAAGTCGTTTACCCCAACATCTACGAGCAGAAATAGCACTCAAACTGTACTCTCTCCCCCATGGCAAAAACGGTGTTCTGACATTGCACATGGCACACTCCTAGAAGTATTCACATAGGGAGGGCTACAAACATGGTGGTGTTTGAAAGCATGAAAATAAACATGCAAGCATTTGCAAGAATGGCCACACGCACAAGAGAAAGTGTGCAGGTAGCAAGAACCGAGGGTGAACACATTCTGTGGCTGAGCCTTAAGAAGGTGTGTATCCCTGCAAATCAGAGCACCCAATCAAGTAGGTGCACAAATTGGGAAAAGAACTCTTAGGCATGGAATAGAATTCTTCAACTTGAAGAAGACATCTCTGACAATATATATCATAGAGGTAAAATCCGAAATAATACAGAGCAGGCGAACAGGGAACATTTTTTTCCCTATTTGTCAGAACACAAAGAGTAGGAGTCACTGAATGAAACTAAAGTAACGGTGTGAAAACGAGTGAAAAAGTACTTTCCACATTTGAATGATCAAACAATGGGACTTGTTATCACAGGATACTGTGGAGTTAAAAAATAGAAGTGGATTAAGAAAAACAAAGACTGGACACATCCAGAGAAAATAAGTCCATCAATGTCTACAACATCACGATCTGGATGCAGTTATCAGGTCAGAAAGTCCTTAAAACAGTGACTTCCAGAAACCACAAAGGTATATCAGCACAAGACCAATGCTAATGTAGTTTCTTACACTTCTTCCAAAGCATCTGATTTCCAAAAAATAGGTTTCTGGGCTAGATGAATTCTTGCTCTGACCTCAGAGACCACACATATTGTTGAAAATGGCTGTGCATGGAGATGAAAAACATTCACATTTCAGTGCAAGAGAATCCACTTCAGGTATAGTGCCTGTGCAAAGGGCCTGCAAGAATGAAAACCACAGTGGCACCTACGAAGAACATAAGCCTGTACAAACTGGTTTCAAAGAACTGTGTGAGTGGCACTGAAGATATGGCACGGGTGGATTCTTACTCTGACACAGTACCTTCTGCAAATAGGAAACTTCAGATGGGCTGAAACACAATTTGCATATTTTCATGCCCAAAAAGTAGAGTTCAGCTTCAAGGAGGCAGAAGTACTGGTACTGCTTAAAAGACCCTATGACCTGGAATTAGGGTGACAGACTAAAACAGCAGCCCTGAGATAAAGGGAAAGAAGTACTAAAACATGGAGTTTGAAAGATTAAAGATCTGGATGCTTGTGCCTTCAAAGATCTCTGTATCCTTATGAAGGAGTCGTTCAGGCAAACAAGGACTAATTTTTCTTTAGGGCCCCACTAACTAGGTCACTTCTACCGGGTTGTATCCATTCAGTTACATGCCAACTCTAGTCAGCAGTAATACCATGACAGCAAGGTGCCCAGAACTTTATCTCTCAGTCTCCTCCCCATGAACATCTGAAAATCACTCCCACAAAGGGGTTAAGCATGGCGTGAATGGGAAAAGCAGTATTTAAACTTTGATATACACACCCCCCCGATGTCAGTACCAGCCACCAAAATATCAAAGACACATACGTAGTTCTTTCTCCTGCATATATTCTTCCACCAAAAAAAAATGAGGCAGCAGCATACCACTTGCTCCTTGGCCTTTTCCCAACAATTTGTCTTTCAGAACCTAGACCACTGGAAAGAGCAGAAGGTGCAAAGAAAGGGGCAGATACTGTGCAGAGGTGACAGAGGCATACATTCTGATCTGTGCTGCACACCACCCCAGCCGGGGCACTTAACCTCTGCAGAAGGCTCTTAACCTCCATAATGTTCAGCCCAAGATCTCTAAGCATGTTGTGAAGGTGAGGCTGTAGCTATAACCCCAAAGGGAAAACTGAAGCACTGAGAGGAGAAGTTATTTCTCCTCTACAGCACACAGTGGGTCAGTGATGTGGCTGAGTACCAACAGCAGCAGTCCCAACTCCAGGGCACTGCTCTGGATACTTGACTTTGGTGCTTACAATGTGGTGGTGTTATTTTGTGACCAGGGACATAACATCTACAGGACAGCTGGGTTAACATCTGACAAATTCCTATCATTTGTGAAATAAGCCAGGTGGAATCTTCAGTTGGCTCTTAAAAGAAGTGTAGCACACCAGCCCCTCTTGCCAGGGTACCCCTTCTTCACAAGCAGAGCCCTCTCAGCCAGGGAGGGCTCATACTACACGTTTCTGTATACTGCAAACAAGACCAACCTCTTTTGCAACTTGCAGGAACCGTGCCCAGCAGAGCCCTGTGGTCCCCACTGCTGCCAGCCCTAGCCTATCCACAGCTACCTTCTCTTACTGGGGAATTAGTTCTAACCAGTCTATTCAACAATAAAAAATACTCAGTTAATCAATAGACTCTTTACAGCCCTTCTGCTGCCTGTGGGTAAATAGTTACCACTAGCTCATAAAATCCGTAATTTGCCTGGCAAACAGTACATGGTTAAAGTAACCATTTTGACAGGGGCCTTGGGCTCTGTCCTCACAATACAGATAGTTGGATGGCCAAATAGGAAGAAAGCCTCTTCAGAGGGGCAGTGCACACTCAAAACCCTCCTGGTGGTCCACACTGCTGCCTAGTCACGCAGCAATGCCAGTGACCCCCTGGGGGGAAGCTGAGCAGGGGGATTAGACGGCCTAGGAGTAAACAGTTACTTACAGAGCCCAGTAATGAGGTCTGGGTAATTGTCAGACTGAAAACATACAGATGAGTGCAAGGGCACATGGAAAAGAGCATTCACGTGTGACTAGAAATCCATGTGAGAAAGCACACAGCAGTCCTGAGAACAATAACACATGTGTATGATTGATGGGGAGAATGAAAAATGCCATCCAAGCATATAAATTACGAGGATAAAAGAGCAGTGGGGCAGAAGAGCTCTTTCTGAGAGCAGAAGGATGGACTGCTCCAGAGTGCCCACAGTAACAGCAGCATGGTCCTGTCCTGGTTTTCCCACCTCTTCTTAGGCCCTTACTAGTGATGCCCCTGAACACTGTACAGGCCTTGGAGATGGTCCCAATGTTGTCCAAGGCAACACTCACTTGTGACATAATATCATGAGTCCAGCTGGTAGATCACAGCAAGGCCGTACCTTCCCAACTCAACCATCCTCCTCTGCCACAGGCACCAACAGCTTCAGGATATGGTGGAGAGACTTGTGACCCCGAGCCCTTGGTGCACGTCCTGTCAGATCCTGCCAAGATGAGAGGAGGCAGGAGGTCCTGGACAGAGAACGTACGCATTCAATGCTGTGGGTCACTGACAAGATTCAGAGTTACGGTTGACAGAGCCTTTCTTTCCAAGGCATGCCAGGCAACATTTGCCATTTGGCCACTTCCACCCCCCTTGTTGCCAGAAGAGATGCGCACAGAATGCAAAGGACCTCAGCAGAAAAAAAAGGGGACTGATGAGAGAAGCCAAAAGGCTAAACATGCGGGGAAATCCCTCAAGCGTCTGGCCCTCACTGCATCTCTCTGAAGTGTTTCACAAAATCTGATTATCCAAGTGTAGAAAAGAAGAAAATTGAACAGAGAACTCATCCCAGGTTTAGGTAAGGTTTAGCAAAAGTTATGCAGAAAGCTAGGAAGGAAAAGAGCTTCATCTCTCCCATTATCCCACTCCAGCCAGGGCAATGCCAGCTGCTTCCCTGGGCTCTCATCTCCATCTGACATAATGACAAACCAGGTGGAGCTGCCTAAGCATGAGATAAAAATTAGTTTCTTTGTCTTCAGTGGTAACAGGATGTGGACCATCACATAAAGTGGCCTGGTTCCATTAACCCTTGTAGCTTAAGTTTGGGGACTCGGATCCTTTCCACAACGAGAGTGCAATCTGGGGAAGGAGATTTGGAGTTCTCTGTGGCAGTACGCTTCCTTGTGGGAGAACTCCCCAAATAAACAAGTACATATATTCTTTTTTTCCTTTTAAATGAATCATTGTGTCCTGTCTGGAATTAAACTTTTGATACATAAATAACATCACACATTCACATTCACCCAGAAAGAAACTCACAGGCTCTTAAAACCTAAAATAAAACCACAACAACCACCACCTTTGTTAGTGGAAATGAAACTCAACAGGTTATCGGTGGGACTAGCACATGGAGTAGACTGCAGTAAGGAGAAGGGAAATGACTGAACTAGATCTGTATTGCAGACTACACACAGATGTGTCAGGAAAACTGTATATAATGCAACGTTCAATGCCAAGTAATCAGCAATACGAGAAACCATTTTTAATGTAATTTTAATTCAGAAAACATCCCTTTAACTGACCAACACAATGCAATCTCTGAAGAGGGAAGTTTGTGACTTTTGCTACTATGAAGCCTTTTAGCACAGGCTTTGCAATCCAGACCCTGTGATGCCCAGAATGAAGTTTTCTTCTGCACGTTCTCAGGAAGCAGGATGAGACTTCTGCCCCTGTTAACTGCCCACCACCACTCCTTAAGAGCTGCCTTTCAGCTCAGCAAAAGCAACACTTACCTGGAATATGATTGACATCTGTTGAAGTGTTTTCATGGCAAGCAGAAGGGAGAAAAGGAAAAGAAAGAGAGAGAGAGAGAAGAGAAAAAAAGTCATTAGAGATGCACACAGCAACTCAGCATCCTTGCATGGAAATCAATTTCATGCAAAACCAGAAGTAATTAGGTTTCTTTGAAGACCACCCATCTGCAGCCAAGCACCCAGCCATGCAAGGGAGGAGACACTGGCTCCCTCTCCGCTGTGCATGTAAAAGTGAATCCACCATCATATCTGTCCGGGGAGAGAGTTCCTGGAATCAGATAGAATTAAGCCACGTCAGTTCCTGTAAGAATATTGGTTAAAATATTCTACTGTTTTTCACACGCAAATGCCAAAGAAACAAACAAAAACCGAACTGCCTGTAGAAGGTTTCTATTGCACATAAATTCAAGCAAGTTTTCAGAAAAAAAGAAAACAACCTGCTCCCCTTTTATGAGGGGCCATGTGAATTTATGACCAGGTGCAAGACACTCAATATAGTCCCAAAGTCTAGAAAAGAGCCCACTTCTTTTCACTCCCCCTGCCCATCATTCCCAAAACAACATCCTTCATTGCAGACAGCAGCAGAGGTGGGGGAGAAGGAGTGCCAGAGGCTTGCACATCCCACATGTTGTCTTTTCACAAGATGCCCAATTCAGACCACATCATTCGTTATTTTTTCTCTTTGTGACATAAGACTGCTTTTCAGAACCAATCACATAAATCCCAGAATAAATTAGTCCTTTAAGAAAGAGAGGAGCAAGACTACGTAAGTTATAGTATCTGTCATAGAAAAGACGTATCTTTGAATGTAGTGTCTGTTTTGGGCAGAGCACACCAATCCCAGAGAATGTACTTTAAAAAAATGCCTCTCCCAAGTTTTTTTTTATTATCCCAAGTTTAGTTTCGCTCTGAATAGCTACACATCATAACACCATGAGGGACAAACCCCTGAAATCTCATGGGATTAGACTGGATCAATATACTCCTGCCAAGGCAGCCCTCCAAAGAAGAAAAAGAACTTGCTTGAGAAACCAGAGGGGACAAGTCCATAGGCATCATTCTTCCCTGGAGGCTGTACCTTGCCCAGGAGTTTTGCTGTTGCAGGTGTCATCTTTCCAGTAAGACCTCAAAGCAATACATTAACAACTTGGACTACTACAGGTCTCAAACCATTTCTGCCACAAATCTAGGAGCATGACATGCTGGGTGCTTTAGCTACACGCCAAGGTCTAAGAATCTATTCTCCTTCCCCAAACAACCCCTCCCATTTCCATCCATATTCCTCCTTCCTATCCAATCCAGCTGTGTTGCTGTGAGACCAGTGCCACTGGTCTTCTCAAGACACTTGCATTTCAGTGGAGAGTGGGTGATTCCTGTGCATGTTGCTTTTTGTTTATCACTTTCGGTTGTTTTTTCTTTATCACTTTGAAATGTCTCTAGAATAATTTGAGGAAAAGACCCTGTGGTAGATCACACATATATCAAGCCATCCTTTCCTAAGGAGGTAATAACCCAAATAAAACAATGCACAAAGAGGGGAGGGACTGTTGCATCAACCCATTTAATTTCCATAGCTTCTACTAAATATACATGTCAGATCCGATGAGTGTTATTTGTTGTCTTTACTCTTCTAACACGTAACTGCATCTGAGAACTGGTGTCTTGACATGCAGGCCTGGAACGACACTTAGCACTGAAAGTTTACCTGAAAGTACTTAGTTTTAGGTAGGAAGAGAAAACAAGCAGCAGACAGCAATTCATACACTGAGGATGGAAGGCAAAAGGAGGCGAGAGCAGGGGCAGAAGAAAAGAGCAGACCCTTAAACCTCACAGCAGAATGTGAGCACAATGCCAAAGAATGTACAAGTCCACAGCTAGGACAAGCTGAAGTGTTGCCTGGGAAAATCAGTGGCAGTCAGAGATGATCACACATTTCAAAAGAGGAAGAAGAGAGCACCACAAGGTACTGCAGATGTTTCTGGTAATCCAGCAGCTGCCCCAAAGCCTATTCTACGCTGGTACAAAGCTCTAGACCCGTGTTTCCTCTCAGCCTCCCTGCATGCCTGACAAAAGAGTGGGCTCAGCTGCATCCTGGGCTACCCTAGGGGTTCTGGAACAGCAAGGAGCTTCACAGAGGTGTCTGTGCTCCAGAAGGAAAGCTGTAGGATGTTTAGGGAATAAGAAGGATCAGCAGATAGAAAGGGCAAAGGAAAGAGCTAATGAAAGGTGAGCAAGGGATAAACACATTAAGCAAATAAGAGAAGAGGCAGTGGGCTGTAACTGATACACTGCTTGAAATAATACTTATTTAACTGTCCGTGAATTAAACAGGTCATGAAGCTGTTAAAAAGGGGAACAATGAAGTGTTAAGAGCTACACAAGCATCTCTAAAACGTAGTTTCTCAATGACAAGTAACAGGGCAGACAGCAAGGGGATTTCTTTTTACCCATAATCTTTGTTCTGATGTCCCTAAGAGCAGGCATCCCTGAATCTGACCGGTTTTACTCTGCGCTTTCTTTTTGCTCTATCTCTTTTTGGAAAGTCTCCACCCAATGCAATTTCTGTATGCACTAGTTACATCAGAAAAGTCACTGTTTGCATCCCTCTGACACTTCTGCAGTATTTACCTATGTGGCAGCCCAGGTCATCAGTGTTACTTCCCATACTGAATACAAAGGGAGTTTCTTGTATTGCAGACACCCCCCCATGTGGTATCTGCTGGCAAATGCTGATTTTCAAATGGTGAAAGTACTCGGGTTTTATTTTAAAATGCACGTGAGAAAGCACTGCTTTCTTTGTGAAGACAAAACCAGCATATAGTCCTCACAAAAGACCCTATAATAAGTACCACTGTGGCATACAATTGAAATTGCCCTGCAAGTCCTCACAGAAAACCTCGTAACGCCCCTGCAGTGAGGTGTGCCACTCCACTGAGTGCACAGTTAAAACTGTGGTTGCACATCTCAACAAAAGGGACCCTTCATAAGAAACCTCTGGTGCAGAACCTTATGGCTGGTGGCTCTGCAACTAGAAGAAACGTAATGCCCCAAGAAAGGTAGAAGACAGAGATGGCAAATAGGCGGTGACCAGATCTGGGGAGCTGAGATATCCTGTCAATCAATCCTCCTTCATATCCTGTCAATCAAGATGTTCTCTTAAGTTCTCTTCATGCTTTTCTGGCTTGTTTTCAAATGGACTGTTTAAAACATGTCCCCACTCCCTTCCATCAACACTACCCTGTGCCTCCATCAGCGCTACCTTTCTCCCCTCACAGGGACCTCCTACCTGCCATGGAAACTGAGCAGGTACAGCGTTCCTGATTTAATAAGGAGCATGCAGAACCCATGGCTAACAAGAAGTCCAGTGACCATGGGACTTACTGCCATGCAGATGGAGGTTTCTCCACTTTCTCCAGCTCAGCGCACTTCAAACACAGAAAGGTCTGCCTCTTAACAAAAGACAAGGCAGTTTTCTTTATCCTATACACAAGAGTCCATTTATTGCTCCTTTGTAAAGGGCTGAGCTACGAGCCAGTGCTGTTTGCTTTTGTTCTTTGATGCTAATAACTGGGTTGAAAGAGGGATCAGCAGGGCTGCTGCCTTTGTCTGGTGCAGCCCCAGCCATCTGGGTGGGGTGGAAGGGGAAGGAGAAGGATGAAGGGGAGCGGGAGGAACAAAGCAAACATTATTATAGCTCAGATCATTCTCGTGCCTGCGGAGGAAACATCTGAGGTATTTTTAACTCCAACATTTTAACGAGAAGTTTAGCAATATGGGAAGGTGTCATGAGAGTGCTCTCCTCTCTCCAACTGGAAGGTAAGGACAGCACAGACTTTCTGTGCACAGCAGCCCTACCAGGACACATCACCTTGACCTGAAAAGACCTGCTGTGGTTCTCCTCCCCATGGCCCATTCAGTCTCATCTCCTGCTTTGATGGGCTGCGGACACCTGTCTTCTGCCAGCTAAACTGAGACCCACAGACTGAATTCACACATCACAAACCAGCTGTCAGGCAGAAGCACCCTGGGCTACGTGGAAATAAGCACTCAGAAGTGAATGGCACTGTCTTGTACTACGAGTCCCCCAAGCTCACTGGCATCTCCCCTCCAGGGCTCCCTGGTTATCCTCCCTCTGAACACCAACGTGCAGAGAGGACTGGGGAGCAGGCAGAAACTGGGGAGAGGAGGAGGGCGAAAGGAGGGCATGTTTTGTCATAGGGAGACCCACTCTCAAATAAGACGAGAACCTGCCCTTACACAGGAAAATGACCTTCTTCTGAAGCTCAATCAGTTACCAACACCTAAAAAAGCTTTACTAAAGCAGGTTTGGCTTTTATCATGCTGCAAATACAGACAATTGATAGAGGCACAATTTCACTGGCAGAAGCATGACTGGTTGGGAACTCCCAGTCACTTACTTTGACTTACTGATATATATGAAAGCAGTTCAGAGACCATAGATTAAAGCATTTATGGTAGCCTGTGAAATTATTCAAAAGGTAAGTGATGAGCCAGCCTGGACTCCTGTGGTGTGGTAGTAAGAGATTCTGGTGACTCAGAACCAGGTGATTTCCTCTTAACTGAGCTCTGATACAACATTTTAACAACATGATGGAAGTGCTGTGTTTTGACTGAGATGGAAACCCCTCAAACTGCAATGAGAAAAGTCTTCATTATTTTGACACTCGTCAAACAAAGTGTTAATTCCCAATGCTGATTTCACAAGTAGTCTCATTCCATTCTAACCTGGTCTGTTAAGGTAAACTTATGGTCCCACTTCACCTCCTGTGCCATGCTGTTAAGGACTGGTGTCGTTGGTGCAAAACTGGACAGACTCCTTGTCTTTCTCTTCAAGACACAGTGGTTCAAAGCCACCTGGGATGGTTACCGTGATATAAAAATAAATAGCATTTACCTTGTATAAACAGCTTCTAACAACAACTTGCTTGGGTACAGACAAGCTCTGTAATGAGACCAATTCCAAGCATTAGCACAACATCCCTGTAGTGCTGTGCTGGTTTTGGGTAGGATAAAGTTAATTTTCATCATAGTTGGTAGGATGGGGCTATGGTTTAGATCTGTTCTGGAAACAGCGTTGATAACACAGGGATGTTTTCGTTACTGCTGAGCAGTGCTTACACAGAGTTAAGGCCTTTTCTGCCCCTCACACCACACCGCCCGTGAGTGGGCTGGGTGTGCACAAGAAGCTGGGAGGGGACACAGCCTGGACAGCTGACCCCAACTGACCAAAGGGATATTCCATACCATATGACGTCATGCTCAGCATAAAGCTGGGGGAAGAAGGAAGGGGACAACGTTTGAAGTACTTTCTTCCCAATAACCATTATGTGAGACAGAGCCCAGCTTTCCTGGAGATGGCTGAATACCAGCCTGACAATGGGAATTGGTGACTGAATTCCCTGCTTTGCTTTACTTCGCTTATGCGTGTGGCTTTTGCTTTACCTATTAAACAGTCTTTACCTCAGCCCATGAGTTTTCTTCCTTCTACTCTTCCAGTTCTCCCCCTATTCCACCGTGGGTGGGGTGAGCAAGCAGCTGTGTGGAGCTTAGTTGCCAGCTGGGGTTAAACCACGAGAAGTGCCCATGCTTACACAGGAAATAGGCACCTTCAAGATTATTGTATTTATAGTTAACTGGGTCAAAATCTTGGCTCCATTAAATTCATAAAATATTTGACAGTTACTTTGATAGTGTCATGATTTCATCCCTCACATTTACTTAACATCTTTTGTCTTACTCTGGTAGTAGGCTGCATCCCTGGTATCCTTCCAATGGCATTGCCACAGAAGTAAATCTGACCAATTCTATTTAATTTGCTAAATGTTTAGGATACTGAAACAATTCCAAGCCTGATCAAGCCTATGATATCTGTCACTGAGCTGCACACTGGGATCATGAAGAACCTCACAGTACTAGCAGGTGTAGGCCTTATTGTCTCACTCCAGAAGAATAGGACCCTGTAATTTGTGTTAATGGAGTGTTGAACACTTCTGATTTTATTCAGTAGAGACAAGTGGTGATACATACACAAACAAGTTCATTACAATCAATTACATTTCTCTGTGTCCTTTGTCCTACAGGATCTCTTAGGCTTCAGTCTCTCAGGAATAGTACTCGCTTGATATGTTGCATAGAATTGCAGACATTTGTGGTACTGTGCCTTTGCACAGCTAATGCTTGGGATCCCAAAGCACTTATTAGCTGTGAATATAGAAATCATTCACCCACTGCTGAAATACAGCCAGCTCTGAAGTGAAAGAGGCAGATGTTTAACAGCTTATAGGAACGCCATACAGCAGTTTAGCGTGTCAGAGTTAGAACAACAAGAACTACTTAAAGAGGCAGAATGAAACTTGGCTGATTCTGCTAAAAGTGCCATGTGATTTTAAAGCACTCCTGGTTTAAATGAGGTGAAAGGATTTGATTTCAAATCTTATCTGAACGATTTAACAGTGATTTGATGCCTCCAATGCTCTTTTCCATACTGCATGTGTTAGTGTAATGGGCAGCCTGCCCTCTCCACGGGGTCAAATGTGACTGACACGTGCCTGAGGATGTCACCCTCTAAAGCTTATGAAGTTTGAGTGGATCCTATATCTGCTAAAGAAAATGAACCCTTTATCTCAGGGGCCCAAGCTTTGTGCTCACAGACAACCACGATACTCAGGCAGAGTGTGTGCTATAGCCAGCTGGGGAGACATTTGCAAGCCACTACGGCTTTGCTACGATTTCCTGGCCATTTAGAAAAGTGCTTTCATATCAACATAGTATAGATGGATTAAGCATGCCTGCTGCTTTCAGAAACCAGTGCACAGGGTTACTTAGCTCCAGTAAGAGTAAAAAAAAAAAAATTTTTAAAAAGTTAGAGAAATGAATTCATAATAATCCCTTTAATTAACTCTGTATCATTACTATTCTTAGATAAAGCTGCTTGCTGATTTCACGGCTTTCAGTGAAAGTACCATCCTCTCCCACACATCCCAACAAATATGCTCATGTACATTCCTCAGGGCCCTGGCTACATTGCTGGGGAAAAAGTCAATAGCTCTGTAGCCTACTACTAGCAAAAATCCAACTAGAATTTAATTACTCCTTGCCCTCCAAACAATTTGTTGATCTCCACTTAAACTTCCTATATACATTGCCTGAGCACTCCAGAATGAAGCTTCTTTCTGTTTCCTGCTAGGTGCCTGGGCACCGAAGGAAATAGAAGATTTGCTCCCTGCTATTTTGCACAACAGCCCTGTGCATCTCCATGCAGCCAGTTGCGTCCAAGGTCTTGTGGAGCACACAAAGATACAGAACTGTGTAACTTCTGTAGGGCAGGTGCAAGCAGGATAAAACAAAGTGTCTTCCATATTCACCATAGATAAAATGAGAAGCAACTTATGATGCAGAAAGAGAGGTTTTGGTTTTTGTTAGAAATATTTGGTAGCAACAAGGTAGTGAAGCTCTGGACAGCTTGGCTACTGGGACTAAGCCACCAGCATTGGAGACTATTAAGACTAGACAAGCATTTCTCATTAATTTTTCAGACACACCTGATCTTGTCTTGGAAAGACTAGCTGGCCCCTGAGACCTTTTCCAATCCCATTTTCTATGATTTTATTATTCTAATTCAGAATGCACTCTCCCCAGACAATCCCATCAGTAACAGCTGCCAGGCATTGCAAGCTAGGAGCTTCAGTGACAGAGCAGGGCAGACACCAAGGCAGGTACACAGGGAAGAGTCAGAGGAACTGAGAAAATTCACAGTACCTTTTATTAACAGCTTCCAGCAATGACAGACTGGTGGAGGTTGCATCATGATCAATACATTTAACAGTCCTTGATAGACTTCTCCCTCCTTGAATTTGTCTGGTCTTTTCTGGAACTAGAATTGATGTGGTATGAAACAGTATTTTTGTTTGTTCATTTAAAACCTGCAGCTGAATATATATATTGCACTAAGCATCCCCTAACTGATCCTTTGTAAAATATTATGAATAAACATTCTCTATTCACCATCACTCTTGATTATAACTACTTCACCTCCTGCTATAGCCACTTCTTTCCTAAACTGAAGAGTGCTGGGCCATCACGACCCGACCCTCTGCATATGGCAGCCATTCTGTGCCTACAGTGAAAAGACATCTAAGGTATCTGCAGCAGGACCAGTTTCCAATTTTATCCTTGGGTTAGTTGTACCAGGCTGTTTGTGTAACTAGCATACTTTAGCACAGGTCTAAACCCACAAGAATCCCTCCCCTAGGGACACACAGTACTACACAATTTGGCCAAAAATCCCATGAGAACAAAGCAATTATTCTTGTCAGAAACACATGCTGACAAGTTTATGAATAAGAAATAAAGACTGTGTTTGAACAAATCAGCCTAAAAGCACTCTACCTCTCTGGAGATCCTTCTTCCTTGCCACAGCCTGGTGCAGATCCAGACATCCTCCTTTCTGTTTAGCAGAAAGAGACATATGCAACCCTATAAAGAGCCCTAGAATTCACTTGCAACACTTGGGCCAAGTACATTCTATAGCTCCTGCGAAGGAGGAATAGATACCAGAGGACAAATAAAGGATGTTGTAGGAAAACACGGACACACTGATAGGTTGTGCCCAAGTTACGCACATACAGTATAGAGTCTCCTCCACAAACGGTACAGTTTGCCATTCCATGTTGCATGCAAACAGCAGACACCGACATATGGTTCATCGTGTTACGTACTAGAAGTGCCAAAGCTTTTTCCACCTAAGTGGCCATTCACAGAAAAAAACGGGACTAAATGACTTTCCTGCCTTTAGCTACAACATTTGGGACCACTATTTATAAGCCATTCATATATTAGGAGCAGTGGCAGGGTTACACAGAAATTTGGTTTTGCATTTTTAAAGGTCATCCTCAGTGGTAAAAAGAGGAATATGACTTCTCTTTTCTTCCCAGCTCAGATTAAACAAGAACCTATAACCTTCTAAAAGCATACACTGCTTATATTTCTGCCTGGTTTTTCACGCTTCTATAACATTAGCTAAGCGTGTCTGTACATGCTTCCATGCAAACACTTATGGCTGGAAACTCCTATGCTCCTTCAGATTTCCCTTCAAGGTGAGAGCACCTCACACTTTGCAAAGCTTTTCAAAAGCTACTTGCAAGAGAATTACATTCCCATGGACAGCTGCTTCCTCATGTTCTAATTACAGTTGAAACTAGCTTCCCATTACAAGCCAAATTTTCTCTTGACTTTAACAAGGACTGAATCAACTGATGTGACACTTCAGTGGCTGCATCATACCATAGCAAGAAATGTTCTTGTAAGCTGGAGGTGACTCACACAACAGATCTTCGAAGCCAGTTTATCTCCAACAGCCTTCCTATTTTAATTGATTTAGGTATCAGGAAGGGATGACAACTGGATGGATCTCCCTTTTTTTTAATGCCTTCCCTGGATTCACCAACATAGCTACTCCTGAGATCTCTCAGATCCAGCAGAGGCAATAATGCCAGATGGTTATCAGGACGTAAAGATGACAGGAGCTTGACGACGGTGATAATGCACAACAGTGAGCCTTCCCATGCTGGCCACCACAAAGATTAACCTATTTTTGAGCTGTCTCGTGGCTTACACTGAAATGAAGTAGCCACGAGACGCAAGCAGCTAAGATTAGTTTCATTACAGGCACTCTGCTATCTGCTCAAAGTACTGAAATCAGGCCCGTGGTGTTTCACCTTTGCTTGCATCACCGCAAGACTGACACAAAGACTAGAAACCAGGGCACTACCCACCGTATGCCATAGGAAGAGAGTACCTCTCCTCCTGTTGAGAAGGAACCTGCACGCATGCCGAGTATTTTCAGCTTTGTCTTGTTCTCAGAACATCACCATGACAGCTACCAAAGGCATTTACTACCCCCAAATCCACTGCAAATTGTGCTGCCTCCATTCCACTCCTATCATCCAAAAAATGATGGACAGGAACGAACTTTGGGCATATTCCCTGTGACATATACAGCACTGAAGATAATAAATAGTAACACAAAAAACAGAGAAAGGAGTTAACACAAGGAGATTTGGGGAAAAAAGTGATAAGTAAGCAGAGAAAGGGTTTGTTAAGCCTATGAAGTGACCCAAGTTCTAATCTATTTGCTGTACCCAGTCTTGGAATTAATAAAACAAATCCCTCGATAAGTCTGACAGAGTTATTAGAGAATGTTAATATTCCCCTCAGAGCAATGTGAAGGAGCTGGAGCCACAGAAGGCTGTGACTAGCCTACTCAAGCAACAGTGGAGGGAGAGGAAGGGAGACCCTTCTCTCCAAACCCACCTGACTCTCATTGTCAGCACTGCTTACTCCTACCCAGCCTGCTCTGAAAAGGATCAGAGAGTGCAGGGCAAGGGGGAAACCTGCAAGGAAAAAAAATCCCCATCCCCACTTCTACTGCCAACCTAATCTTATATTAGGCAGGAAGGGAGATGCTGCTCTGCGCTATCTGAGCCCTTCCCTGCTCACAGCAGGCCTGGGTACCAGGCCACAGCAGGGACAACGTCCCATACCACTGGCCTCACAGGCCACCACCTGAGCTCGGAAGAAGCAGCAGCTTGTGTATCCATATGCCAACACTCCTTATGCAGCCTCACATCATCCCGAGACACAAATGTCATAGTACATCCATCCGCAAGGCACACAGATGTCCCATAGAAACTGAGAGGTGGCATTTTCCACATTAGAAGGGACCTCTAGCAGACTCCACGCAGTAGCCCAGATACTGTATCTTCAGTATCATGGTATCCCTCTGTTGGAAGGTCTAAGCAGGGTTATAGGCATTTCACCACTGAATCCAACTCATGCAATGTTACACACGTCCCTAAGATCCCCAAGATTATACATCTCTGGAGGGGATAAAAATCCCACTTTCTTTCTCAACATTGATCATAGCTAACAGAATAAAATCTAGGTTTATTACAGGATTGAGACTGGATTAATTTGTAACACAGTTCTGTATTGGTAACCTTGCAGAAGACATTGTGTTCAAGGAGTTAATGATCTTGACCAGGCCAGGTCTGCTCTGTTTGGTCTTGAGAAGCCACTGCATGGGAACCCACTGGAGTGCGCTGTGCTGGCCTGCGCTGTGTGCTGGTGGGTGTTGTGGCAGAGATTACCTCCCAAGATACAAGATTCTGCTTGTTACGCAAAATAAAAGGCACTACAGCATTGGAAGGAGGAGGAAAATCCATCCAAGTTCCACCTGATGCTGCAAGAAAGCAGGGTTCCCAGCCTCTGAAGTGACAGATTTACTTGCTATCTATATTCCTCTTTTTATTGTATTTTATTAAAATGTCTATTTTATTACACCATTTCTTGTTAAGCCTTCTTATTTAGGTCCAGAAAAAACCCTGCACACTCTCGCTTGCTCACTCTCACCCACCCATGACAGTTCTAAGGGAAAGACTCCTCAGGAAAGGCTGCCACACTGCTGGTTAGGCACCTGGTGCTGTCGGGTGCTAAGATCTGTGCTTCAGTAGGTCTCTCTAGCCAAGGAAACACTCAGAGTCTCCTGTTCTAAACACTCATCTCCCTGAATTGCCTACTGATTTGAAAATAAAGACTATCATCTTGAAATTTACTTGGCATCTATAATGTGCTTACTATGCCTCTAGGTTTGGTATAAGTAAGTATCAACTAATTATTGATTCATTCACTACAATTCCAATTAGGATGGAGTTCCACTGTGCCTGTAAAGTGAGAACTCAATTTATTAGAAATAAAAATATATAGTGCATGCTCCTCCAACTTACTATAATCACCCTAAATACAGCATGAGTAATCAGAAGAAATGCATCTTCTGCTCTCCTTCCTACACTTACATATCATTTTTAGAGTATGTGTTAGTGGGTTTTACATTCCATGTTACTGCTGTATTTGCTGCTGCAATATATATATTTAAATTAAACAGAAGTCATCAAGAGGTTCTATTGGAAGCATTTGCCTTGCTTATTGTTGAAAGGCACTGCTTGGAAAAGAGTAACTGCTGACTTAAGTAAATGGGAAACATAATGACAGGAAACAGCTGCATTCTGCATCTTTCAAAACACTAAATTTTCTTGTGTGAATGTCTAAATGTAGACCTCCAGCCTGCAGCGGGATCCAGGCAGATGCAGACCCAAGTGCATAATCACAGGGCAGGGCAGGACCTCATACACAGTGAATTCAGCAGCTGCCTCTCTTCATTGAATGGACCACAGTCAGGCCCCTAAAATTACCAGCACTTGCATGCAGAAAAATTGGGTGTTTGTTTTTTCTATATGCAGTCCAAAACACTTTTGATTAATGTATTAACATAATACACATATTCTCATACCTAGAACAACAGAAAACAGCCAGAAAAGGTGTAGGAAAAAGACCTGTACATATTTTTTGTACTCAAAAATGCTTTAAAATTTCTACTCTTTCTTAAGTGAAAAGGAGTGTGTGCAATAAATAGTTTCCATGTTCATTTTCTCACGTCTGTTATACAAAAGACACTGCTGAGCAGTATGAAGCTTTTAACCTCCAAGCCACTAGTTCAAATCCACTGTATGTCAATAAAGATTCAGTTATTCCCAGCAAGCAGTCCTTCCATGACCTAAGTGAAGGCAGATGAGTGGAGCCCTCAGTTTATATCCTGGCTGATTTCTGAATCCAGAAAAGCTAGCATCATAATAATTGGCTTCCAACAGCACACAAATGTGTTGAGCACTGTATAAACTGAGAAAGCACAACATGCCCCCACCTCAAGACAACTGCCAAACACACTGTCAAACACCAGCGCTAATTGATACCTCACCTGGGCCTCAAGCACAGAATGAGTACAATTAAGTCTCTTATTTCTAAGTGCAATCTCTTTACAGAAAATTTCAACCAGATGCTTGTTTCATATGTAAAAACTCATACCTCTCCTCCAGCAACTGTTACTCCCCACCAGCCAGGATCCAGCTCTTTGTGTTCATGCACCAAAAGCATGGCAAAAGAAGGTGTCAGGACCAGCAGCATACGTCAGGCTGTCCCAGGGTGTCTGTACCTCCATGTCTGTGATGACATCATGGAGAGCCACAGCCCTCTCCTATTCCCCAACCAATTCAGGACCTCTAACTATGGCATAAACCAGGGAAAGCTGTTCAGTTTATTCAGATTACATCTTACAGAGCCTCATTCACTGCCAGGTGGGTAATCAGTCCCATACTTAAAGAGCTAATAAAAACTGCCTTCACTAGGGAGAGACAGCCCTGAAACAAAACAATAACCATTAGGGAGCAGAGATGCAATTGATCTTTGGATTTCAGTGATGGTCATAAGCACTAGTGCTGAGGGATTTGGGAGAGGGCCTGTACCTTCTTTTCTATGTCCTCTAATAACTGAAAGGGTAATATCTGTTCCCCCTTCTTTAAGAATATGTCAGTGTGGATCTCGCTGGAAATGACTGGAAAGCAGTAGCCTTCCAGTTCTGTAGCAGAAAAGTATTTCATCTATATCAAGGAGTGACTGAGGGATGGTATTCGTGAACTGGCATCCAACATAGCTAGCTTTTCAAAGACATAATGTTTAACAAGATAGGAGATTGATTATTCTATATTGCCACCTCACAACATGTTGCAGATGCAGACATTAGCATCTGCTTCTGAGTTCACAGAATCACAAAGTAGTTGACGTTTGAAGTGACTTCTCAGTAACATCTATCCTGACCCCACTGCTCAGGACTTTCACTAGCCAGGTTTCTACTACCTTTGAGGACGGAAGACTATGCAACAGTTGGTGAAGTTGGCCTGGACATGCAAAACAATCTATTCATTTAAAGACAGCTGGATATAACCCCTAAGTGGTTCAAAAAGATGTATCTTAGACGGGCTGGATACAGCGATAAATACACAGGGAGGTGGTCCCACAGATCACAGAATGGAAGGGACGTTTGGAGATCATCTAGTCCAACCCCCTGCCAAAGCAGGTTCACCTGGAGCAGGTTGGACAGGAATGCATCCAGACGGGTTTTGAGTATCTCCAGAGAAGAAGACTCCACAACCTCTCTGCGCAGCCTGTTCCAGTGCTCTGGCACCCTCAGGGTAAAGAATATTTTCCTTATACTGAGACGGAATTTCTTGCATTCCAGTTTGTGCCCATTGCCCCTTGTCTTGTCACTGGGCACCACTGAAAAGAGTCTGGCCCCTTCCTCTTGACATCCACCTTGTAGATATTTATAAGCATTGATAAGATCTCCTCTCAGTCTTCTCCAGCCTAAACAGACATTTGTCCCTCAGCCTTTCCTCATCAGAGAGGTGCTCCATTCCCGTGATCGTCTTCGTAGCTCTCTGCTGGACTCTTTCCAATAGTTCCCTGTCTTTCTTGAGCTGGAGAGCCCAGAACTGGACAGAGTACTCCAAATGTGGCCTTGCTAGGGCAGAGTAGAGGGGAGGATAACCTCCCTCGACCTGCTGGTCACACTCTTTTTTAATGTACCCCAGGATACCCTTGGCCTTCTTGGCCACAAGAGCACATTGCTGTCTCGTGGTCAACTGACTGTCCCCAGGATTCCCAGGTCCCTCTCTGCAGAGCTGCTGTCCAGCAGGTCAACCCCTGCTCTCCCCTCATCCGCCCAGCAAGTCGTGCCATCGTAGAAGGCTATCAGGTCAGTCAAGCATGAATTCATCTTGACCACTCCCGATAACCGTCTCTTCCTCTACACACTTAGAGCTGACATCCAGGATGAGCTGTTCCATCACCTTTCCAGGGATGGAGGTGAGGCTGATTTGCCTGTAGTTTCTCAGGTCTTCCTTCCTGCCTTTTTCAAGACTGGTGTGACATTAGCCTTCCTCCAGTCCTCGAGCACCTCTCCTGTTCTCCATGACCTTTCAAACATGATGGAGAGCAGCTTCACAATAACATCTGGCTGCTCCCTCAGCACTCATGGGTGTACCCCATCAGGGTCCATCAATTTGCGGGTGTCAAATTTGCCTAAATGATCTCTAACCTGATCCTCCTCAACAAAGGGAGGGTCTTTCCTTTCTCCAGGCTCTCTCTCTTTCCTCCAGGGTCAGGGATTCCTGAGGGCCAGACTTAGCAGTAAAGACTGAAGCAAAGGCAGCATTCAGCAACTCCACCTTTTCTCATGCTCTGTCAAGAGGGCACCTACCTCGCTCAGCAGTGGACCCACATTTTCCCTAGTCTTCCTTTTGCTGCTAATGTACTTGGAGAAGCCATTCTTATAGTTCTTTGACAACCCTTACCAGGTTTAATTCCAAGCAGGCCTTAGCCTTCCTCATTGCATCCCTGCATACAGCATTCCTTTGTCGGAGATGTACTCTTTTTACACCCACAGAAGAATGCAAGTTTGAGAAGAACAGCACAGATAATGATTTGCAGGGAAGCTCGAGGACACGGTAGGAACAAAGTTGGATTTTCAGTTATGGAGTTTCAGTACCATTTTTTTTGAAATTGAATGTTGCATGATACAGCTGAAGGAGCTGAAGATGAGTCTTTGTATCTACAAGAAGAAACATTCAAATACAGTACAGTCTAATGTTGCTTCAAAGCAAACTTCAGAAAACAGACATTGAGGCTTCATATAGGAATTAAGTCTCTAATGAAAAAAAAAACCAACCCCAGAATAATGTAGATCCTGAAGGATCACTAATACTGATAACAGTAAATTTAAAACCAAATACATGATTGGATGTAACAGCATGTGATATGCACATGTTGTTGCAAGGGGAACCCCAAGAATTGAATATTAATCCAGCATGTTGCAGGAACAGCACATAGGAGCCATCTTTTAACCAGAGGCTTGCACAGGTTCAGATATCTTTAAGCAACCCCTATTTAAAACTCAAACTATGAGAAGCAGCTCCCTCTGGATGAGAACTTGATGGCTTGTACAAAAATCTCCTGAATGCGTAAGAAGCAAACTGGTATTCATATTCAGCTGCTCACCTTCCATGTCATGCACAGCAGCCACTCAGCTAGGACATTATATGCAGGTCATTCTGGTATACATCCAGGTAAAATGGAAGAAGGGCAGGGGCCAGCTGGACATCTACACAGGTATGACAATCCAAAAACTGTCATTTGTTAAAAGGTGATGAGGAAAATCATAGCCTTGTACCACCTAATCCTGGATATTAGGCAACATACATGGGGAAGCAATAGAAAAGTACACAGTTGCAAAATTAAGCCAATAGAAACCTAGCACAGGCAGTACATGGAGCGGCAGATGGAGCACATGGTATCTTCCCTTGTAAAAAAAATCTGTCATGAAATATCTGTATAAACAGAACGTACAGAAGAATACTTAAGAGGACTTTCTCAGCAGCCACCAGTTGCTGGATATCAGAAGTCTGGTGAGGAAGCTTGACAGCTTGGAGCTGTAGAGCAGCACTATATCCAGATCCTGAAGATTTTCCAGTAAGAGAACAATTGAGTACGTCTCCCTAGCTGTTTATATAACATAACATTATATGGACATATTGCTTATCAGCCATGCCCCAGCAGAACTCTGTAAAACAAGCAGAAACACTGTGCAGGCCAACCTGACAACTTTCTATTCCAGGACGTTACTGTAGCTTCATCTTCTTCTAAGAGTACATTACTCACCACTGCAGATGGCTCAAATGGATATCAGTGCCTTATAGGGACACTGCCCTGGAGCGGTCATGACCATTGTCCCAGTGGGAAGGACATTAAGGAACATTCATTTTCTCTGGGATTAGCCATAAAAAGTTGAGGTGGAAACATGTGATCCCCTTGCTTTTATAGTGCCTAGACAGAATATATGACTCCAGCCACGCTCCAGAAGGCCAGAGGTGAAGCCTAACAAATAGTCACAGTTCTGCACACCACCATTTGAGAGACACTGATTCCTTCTCACCAGTGTAATACAGTTTAATCCCCACTTGTAAATAACTAGAGAAAAAGAAACTATCCAAGAGGTTATCGCCTATCAGTCATGCTGTCCATGAACTTAATTGCTTGTTATGAGTGAAAGACTAACTGTTGTGGCTTCTGTTTACTGGGGGAAGTATAACACTTCCACTCCAAACACTGAATGCTTGATGAACCCTCCACAACAACACAAAGAGTAAGGAAAAAAACCCAGACCTGGTGTTAGGAATACTGAGGTCAACAGCACCACTCCAAGGTACGTTCTACAGACTGGGTGATGGTACACAAGAACTGTGAGCCAGTCTTGAGCTTGGAGATGTCGTCCAATTCACTATCCTAAACTTCAGACAGAAGACAAAATGTTTGCATCTGCTAGGTTCCTTCATACCTGGAACAGGGAAACAACCTCCCTTATTATTCAGTGTAATGTAGGATGAGCAAAAGCTGCTTCTCCACTCCTATGTGGTCTCTTGCATGACCACCTTAGCCAATTACCTCTTTAATCATGTCTCAAAAGGTCTCTCTGTTACCAAAGCGGTAAAGGCCACGCTGCCACCTTTCAGAAGTGCTTCAGTCACATTTGGTTTTGACCGTTCCTTATAATTTTATGCCCTACAGGATCTCCCTCAGGAAATGCATTGACGCTCATACAAAGAAATCGTATGTTGCTAGAAATAATGACTACAGACATATTCAGTCCCCCAGGAAGAACTGGAATCCCTTCTCCACTCATTTTACACTGGGTATGACTCAACTGATGCTGGCAAAGAGCTCTGGCATGGTCAAAGAGGCCTATTTATTACTATAGTAATTTTGGTCAGATCATCTGACATCCTGTAAGCTATACTAGATATCTTGATCTCCAGAGTCTCTGAAACTCTTAAGAACAACTTCTGAGAACTTAACAGTACCTTGATATGTCCCAGTTTGCATGATATTGCTTCACCAGATGACAAGGACATAACAGGTCATTTGGTAGTGAGCGTTAGTACTGCTCTGTCACTAGATCCTACTCTTCACAGACTTTCTCCATACCAACAGGGTAAGACATTTTCCAATGTCCCAAATGCAGCGCAGACCACCTACTTACCAACTCCAGATCGCTCAGCAATGCGCAGTCTCATGACATGCAGATTATCATTGGTTTCCTGGACACTTGGGGCTGTTCCTGACAATGTTTAAGGCAGTACCTTGGCAATCACCTTAGAAAATACAGGACTTGGCTCCAGTACCAATGATGATCAAGCCAGCCTTGGTGCTGCTGCCTCAGCACATAGGTAACATCAGCTCTGGCTGTTTTCTGCCTGCTATCTTTTCCACACTAGTCTTTGCTTTCCAGGAGTCCCTGAACAAAGACACCTCATTTGAGAGGAGAAGGTTGGAGCTTGTCTCCAACAGGGCCTTCAAAGACTGTTCCAGCAGATGGAGCTTTTACCTCATGTCTTGGAACTTACACATTCTTGCAGAGCATGACAACCAAGCACCTACTCCTTTCTCAGATTCCCACACACAGAAGAGATGCCTGTTGTGTCCATCCTGTACCCTGAAAAATACAGAGTGCTAAAAGCTGGCATGGCTTTGAATCCCAGAGGGGTCAGGAGTCTTCAGTTCAGACAGACAAAAGCAATACATAGCAAATGGTCTAGGAGACAGAGATAAGTATTTTCTCCGAAATTAGTTTAGCTTGAGTGTGTTAGCCATGTGCCACTCTCTAGTTCTCTGCCATAAGACCTGAAGGGAAACAAAAAAAGTCCACAGCACCTTTACATCTTCCAAGGGAGGCGCAGAGCTCCTAAAACTCTTCTAATTTCATATACGTGGAATGTGTGGGCCCAACAGGATCCATAGTGACATCTGAAGACCTAGAAGATTCCAGTCCCCAAAGCCAAGAGCAGAGGAAGAGACAAAAAGGACTGTTGTAGGAAAAAGGAGATTCATGCATTGCTGTATTGTTCTTATACCTGGCAAGGTTCTTGGGACACATTTGATGAGGGTTAGGAAGGTGTGAGGAGTGTGCCTCCAGTATCAGGTGGCCAATTCCAACAAAGGAATGAAACATCAAACAGAGGGAGATTTAGAGCCCTTCCAGCAGATGCTCATGGAACAAACCCTCAAAAGATGTTGATGCTTCACTTAGCTGAAGACAAATACTAGGACGGAAATGTGGAAGTACAGCTTTACCTTCCAACCGTGTACCCTGAAAGCTGATCAGTTCTCCATGCTCAGGCAGCCTTCCCACCTCAAACACAGAGCACGGCTGGGTTCTCTCTTGCTGACTCGCTTTCTTTTTCCCCACTTGCAGAGCCCAACCCCCAGCCTACCATAGCTTTGCTCACAGAGACTGCTTTGCCTCCCAGTGCCAGCATGCAAAATCTGGCCTGGCCAGTCACAACCAGGAGGCTCTTCCCCTGCCAGCCGTGATCATCTTGACAGTTCTGCTCTCTCCTCACATCATCTGTCATCTCCCTCACTCCACCTCCCCTTCCTGAAAACAGACGCCTCCATCTACCACGTTAGGGCCAGGGGCAAGAGGAACGAGGATCAGTGCTATGGTTCCTTCCTACTCCCAACAGAGTGATGAGCCCAACAGAGCCAGGCTCAAGCCTGGATGGGACGATTATGCTGGAGGAAACACAGTGAAAAGCAGCAGAGCCATAAACAGCTACAAAATAACTCAGAATTCTGCTCTGAAGGAGGAACAGCTGGAAATTTGATGTTTATGTGTGGTTTGGCTTATGAAAGGCTGCCAGAAAGGTTTAAGGAAAAGATCCACACAGTCACAGGTCTGGGCACCACTCTCCAACCATCTGTCATGGAGCTAATAGCTCTAGCAATACATCTGAGTCTGGCCTGGCCACTCTCCTTTCAGTGAGTATCTTGGGTTCCACTTTGACAGCACTACCAACAAATACCACTCCCGATCTTGGCATCACGTTCAGTTGACATCTGTTTCCTTCTGCCCCAGTTCTGCTGGTGAGTCGTATTACAGGCAGGAGGGAATTCCAGTGATGTGCACCTGCACAGCACCAATGATAAATTCTGTTGTGCACTGCACTAGAATAATCCATAAGTAATGCTTACAGCTTCTAATAATTTAATTTAAACAACTTCTGTAATAAAGGCCAGGTCAGAACTGTTAGCCAGCCCTGAGTGGAGGAGTACTACTCACACTCCTGTATGCTATGCAGTAAAGCAGAGCATCTGTTGGAGGGTAACATACTTACATGCAGTATGTCATGATTACACAGAAAGAAAGAGAGCACGTTTGGGCTAAAGAGCCTCTATTCAGGTATCCTCATTATGTTATTGCTTCCAGAATAACCACAAGGTCATCACGCCCCATCTGCCACCATCTTCATTCCATGCAGAACTTTCTGCTCATTCGGGTGTCTGTTGTTTGCCAGGCAACTTTGTTTCCAAGGGTAACACTAGAAATGGGACATACTGGAACCATTTTCAGTGTCTAAAGAAGAGACTTTTGAGCAACAAACCCAGAAGAAAGAACTAAGAAGTTCTTTTTAAGCTGCTCAAAGAAAGCTAAGATAAAAAGTACAGGTCTTTTCAGGAATTCATTTTTCCATGTGATCTCTCAAAATAACAAAACAAAGCAAAAAAGTCCATCAAACACTCTTCTGCCTCCATCACACACGAAGAACCTTCTATCAAGTCAGATCTATCCCTCAGCTGGAAGCCCAGCACATAAGAGTCCTGCCTTCCGCGGTTTGTTGGAGTCACTCCACTCTGGAACAAAGTTCCCAGTAAAACCCCCTGTCTATATTGACAATGAATGCCAGGCAGGAGGAGGTAGCTACATGAGAGCATCACCTTGGCAAGTCTGCAGAAATGCAGAGGGGAGGGGAAATGTAAGACCCCATTTACACTTTCTCTTGTCACCTTCCACCCAAGAGGGTGTTCAGTAAAGCATTCCAAGACTTGGAATTAGTGTTTCATTTTGGTCTTTTTGGTGAAATCATAAAACTTCCTCTACTGGAAACACTTAAAGGAACCGGATCTTCTCTTCTCTGTTCTGAAAAGTTATGTTGAAGAGCAAGTAAAGCACAGATGGGCAAAACCAGCTAAAAAATGTATCCAATATTCCATAAAGCACAGCCCAAATAGTGCAGCAAACTGGCAAGAGGAAGGAACAAGGTGGTTCAAGACAGCTTCAGCTGGCAGTTATGTGAAAACAGCCACAAAGGGAAGAGCTTATTGGATATGGACAACCCATTCCACCAGAAAGAATAAAAAGGTATTTCTCTTTGAATTTCACTCAACTGAAACTTTACAAGAATCCCTAAAATCTAAAGCCCTGTTTTTAGCTTCACATTCAATGTAAACCACAGTATTTTACAGCTTTTCCAGCACACTTGGATAAAACTAGATAAACTACTGTATTGTTTAATACTTAGGATTTAGCATTCTGGATTCCAATCCCACCTCAGGCAGCTTCTGACTTGATACCCTTCAATAATTCACATTCTGCTTGCCTCTCAGTTTTGCCATCAGTAAAATGGAGATAACGTGCATTCCACAGTGTAGTAGAGTGATGTGAAGGCTGACTGATTTATCAGTAGTTGTGAGATGCTTAGGAATACTCTGATGAAATGTGCCACATGTATGCACAATTTATTATTAACCTGACAGCATTTTAGCTCTTTTATTTTCCTGCCTTGCACACAATTCAAGTGCAGGATGCCTGAAGCACATTTGAATGGATGCCATGTGGCATTTTGATTGTAGCAGGTACTACCATTTAATTCTGAAATTCACAACTATAACATCACATTAAAGCAGCATTTTTGCAATTAATTTTCCTTCTTTGCTCAGTAAAGAAAAAAAAAAAAAAGAACGGCCTTGGTTTTAGTTCAGTATCAGATCATTAAAGATGACCAAAACTACTGTTTCAAAGCCCAAACCAGCCACAAGGCTCCAAGGTGCCTGAATCACTTTTCAAAATGGGACTTAAAAGTGGTAATTTTTTTAACTGACAAGATGAACAAATTTAAACAAATTTGGGGTTAGCTCTGAGTTGGGCACATCTTTCAGAGAGGCTGTGGATGCCCCACCCCTGGAAGTGTTCAAGGCCAGGCCGGATGAGGCTTTGAGCAACCTGGTCTAGTGGAAGGTGTCCCTGCCCATGGTAGGGGGTTGGAACTAGATGGTCTTTAAGGTCCCTTCCAACCCAACCCATTCTGTGATTCTATGATTCATCAGTACAAACAAAGGCTTTGCCTGCATAAAAGCACTTAGTGCCTAAGGTTAATTTTAAGTTGAATACTATTTATGTGATCAGATGTGCAAGAAAACACTTTATACAATGATCAGTACATTTGATGTATTTTCTTAACTGCTCATTAATGACACAGTACCTGCATGTTCAAATTGTTCATGTACCCACACAGCAGCACAGTCAGCCAGCCGTTCACAAGGAGAAAACACTTGGGCAAGTGTAAGGATAGAAACTAAAACAGACAAAGCCTACATGTTGTTTCACTCCCAGACCTATAAAGTGGCTTAAATTGTTTTAGTCAGCTTTCCAACAACAGCGTTTTGTCAAGTAACCAAGAGGAAGCTGAAGCAATTTCAGCTCTGGAAGAAAACCAGTGGAGACTGTTACAAATGCCCCAAAATAGTGGGATATAGATTCATAGATTTTTAAGGCCAGAGGGAGCATTAAATAGACCTACAACACTGCAGTGACCTCCACTGTAAGTGGTAGCAGGGCTATAATTAAACACCATTGACAAATGAGGTCTGAAATCACAGCCAATTGTTCTCCCGAGATAGAGGATCTGTTACTTAGTACTTTGGTTTAGCTATCTTTTGCCTCAGGCAAACTGGGAGTCACCACACTGGCAGGGCAATGACAGGGAAAACATCCCAGAGCTCAAGAGTAACTGTCCTGCCATACTAGTGCAGTTCCCAAGTGATTTTCATAGGCAGCGCCTTGCTCGTCCAGCCCAAACCTCAGCTTGGCTGGCTGCGTTTCAAAGAGCATTTCTTGCAAAGACAGGTATCTGTTGTGCTCTTCTTTGGGAACACCTGCTGCCAGTCCTCAGATCCAGCTACACTGCAAACTCCTTAGGCTCAATCCAACACGCTAAATACCTGAAGACCAAACTGCTGACAATCCCAACCTCTCAAATCAGCAGCTGTGGTTCTTCTTGAATATACGCGGCCTTGCTGCCTTCACTGTCGCTGCTCAGAGGCTGCACTGTTCAAAGATACTGGCGCATCTGAGACGTCAAACGGGGAATAACGCACCCAAGTGCTGCCTGCTGAAGATCATTCCTTGGGCCCTTCCTTTAGTGGAGCTCTTGACAAACAGCAGTACCTACAGATCTGTCACTTCCAATGAATTTAAATGATAGCAGTGCTTCATGCCATTCTTCCCTCCTGGGAGGTTTCAAAGGGCATCGATCTGACTCACCGCCCTACCTGTGCTTCAGGCTCCGCTCGCTGTCTGCGTGCTGGAAATCTGTTCTCCCTGCTCCAGTCTAACCGACGCTTAGGTCTCCTTTTGCCTCCACTTCTGAGCCTAACAGTTCCCACAGCTGTAGCACAGTGGGGTAGAGTCCATGGGTTTTCATTAGAGCTTTTTCGCCAGTGTGGAAGCCTCAACAGTTTTGTGATACATTGCAACTCATCAGCAGTAGGTACATACTAAGGACGATAATGTCAGAAGGATGTAAAATAAGCTAGAAATATATGCCCAATTGCCACAGATTACATTTTAAACAAAGTCAGAATCCAGAAATTCTACAAAGCAAAAACACATCCATTTTTCTGCAAACTGTCATCAAAATCAGTATTTTTTTCTAAATATTTTGATTTGAATGAAGCCACCATTTCTCACGAGGAAAACATTTCCAAGCTGTCTCATTCAGATGTGTCTTAGCTGGTCAAAATGTTGCTTCACATGTCTTTCGTTTAAACATGCCACAGGATAGGGCAGTCAAAAACCAGACTGCCTTACAGGTACATTTCCGTGTAAGATGAGAAACAAAGAGAAAACGTACAGGTATACAGGTCTCATACCCATTCAAAACCAGCAGGTTTGGGTATTGGTTGTAGATGGGTCCATTGCTGCAGTTAAGACACAGCTGAGCATTTCACCTTAAGTAATGAAGGAAAACAGAGAATTTAGGAGACAACTAAACCAGTAAACTAAATTACAATACGATCATCGGACCCTTTTTGTTTTTAATGGAGGAAAAAAAAAAAAAGTCAGATTCCCCAACAGCACAGTGCCCACTAGGGGAAGTCTGAAGAAAAGGATTTTGCCATTTTCTGCACTATCCAGCGTTTTCTCAGGTCTTCTACCACCCGATAATAAACCTAGAGCCACACCACTATCACCATATGACTACCTTCCAAGCTGCTGTGATCACACAGCTACCAGTACGTAAACTGGCAAATTTTCGGCTAGATACGCCTGTCTGAGTTGCGCCTCATCTCTGACACCGATACAAACATACCTCCAGCTCTGGTTATCCTGAGAGATGTAACAATGCTTACTGCTTCATGATGGCAATATATCCACTCCATATTTTTTTATGTTCATTGATCTCCTGTTATCTTCCTTAGAAGTCGAAGCTATGTGAATAACAAGGACCTACACAGATCTCAAATTACATCACAGGTCTGGTAGGCATCATGCAGGGTGGTCCCTTTGCGCAGCCCCCTGCCTCCTACTGCACCAAGTCCCAGAACAGCTCTCACAGAAGAAAAAGCATAGAAAATCAGGCTATTTTCACAGCTTTTCCTTTCAGGCGGTCCTATACAAGCAATTTAATCTCCTTTCCTCTTCACAAACCTCACCTTTTCCTTTTTCCCTTCTTTTTTTCAACAGCAATTTATTAAGGAATGATTCCATATACTTCTTCTCCATTTAAAAAAAATTGGAGGGGAATATAAGCAATTTATTTTTGGAGACGTACAGGAAGGAGCTTATAGGAATTTAGGTGCAAAGGCCACTGAGCTATGAAATTTGCAGACCATAACGCAAGCCACTCTCATCCCTGCCATTCCCCTCTACCGCAACTGTGGTTTCCAACCAGCCTCAGTGGGCAAACCTGCCTTTGGATCCAAGGATTTCTCCTGTATTACCTTGAGGAGAAATGTACTGAAAAGGCACTCTGACCCTGTAAGCCAAGCTGGCAGGATGGAAACAGCAGGAAAGACCAAAAAAAATCAAACACATGCCTGTGGAGACAGAGTTTGGAAAACTCAGACACTGACATTTTTCTCAACTGCTAAGGCAACAAACTGAGAAGAAATGAAAATCCACCCAAGAGACTACAGAGACCGAGAAAGGCTTCTCAATAAATGCAGCAGCCAAGCACACTCTGGTTCCTGACAGCAGCATTAGAGACTGAAGCCTGGTTTTAACCTACAGCTCCAATTTCTACACCCACCAATGAACTGATGCTTCCTTTCTGATAAAGGTCTCTGTCAAATACTCAGAGCCAAAACTCAGTCCATTATATTCACTCAGATTACTTTACTGGTCAAATTCCATAAGAGGAGGAAGGTCAGACCTCAGAACAAAATCCTGAGAGCCAAGTACCCCTCTCCTCCTTGGCCCACACTGCGAACTGCAGACCAGCTACAAATACACCTGCTGTACCTACTACGCAGTTAGAGTTGTGCTGACAGTAGTTAACAGGGAAAGGAAGAGGAATTTACCTACCCTTTCAGTGCCTCAGAACCACTAAATGCTTGCCAGCTTTGGGCTAATTAAACACTCAAAAACAACCCAACAGGATTTCTTGCCTGTTGTCCTGCTTTTTATGCCATGATTCACACAGGAACAGAGGAAGTGCAAACTCTGCCATTCTGCTCTGGTAGCCTTTTATACTCCCTTTGCTTTCGCTGACAGTACAAGGTGGAGGCGCGTCTGGAGTATGGAGGGTGACAGGGACAGGCTGGAACCAGCAGCCACGGCAGGGACAGCACCAGTGCAGACAGGCAGGCAGAGGTGGGTCACCACACAAGGAAAAGCATCTAGTCAGCAACTGAGGTTCAAGACAGGACATCTGGGTGAATTCAGTGGTGCACAGGGGACAGATAGAGGGAAAAAAAAAAAAAAAAGCAGCCCTCCTTCTCCCTTTGCTCCTACCAGCACCCTGCAGTGCAGCATCTGGTCCCTGTCACCCAAAGGCAAGAGGCTACACCACTGCCTGGGCTCTGTCTTAACGAGCACAACCGCAGCCCGGCCCGGGAAGGGTCTGAGTACTCATAGTGTGACACTGCACACAGCAGCAGGAAACTGGGAGATTTCAGTTGAAAAAAAAGATGAGGAAAGCTCCTCAAAGATGGCCACTTACCAAGGAAAGACACCTTAATTTTTAACTGCAAGTCTAGCTGGAAAACTGACAATCAAACCAGGTCATACTACTGGGTGCTCGTGAATTATCAGCGTTTACCTGTCCTACTAAGATATTTATACATCTCCATCACTGTCACACAGAAGTATATGGGATTCTCAATACCTAGAGTACAGGAAGCCCCACTGGCTACATATTTCAGATATGGAAACTGAGACACAGAGGGTAACCAGGTACATATTCCCTGCAAAGAAAGGTCAGTTGATTCAATCTTGAGTCCTTTAGTCTGCCAGCAAATCACCCTGGGGACACAGGAAGCCTGTAGCAGAAATGGAAATTAGCCTCTTAGGTACTAACGCTTTTCTGACCCGACCACGCAAGTTCTGCTGCCCCGGTCCACTTTCTTTACATGTTATACCTCGGGCTCCCCTCAGGATAATGAGGTGAGCAAGTGTACATGCAGGCAGGGCCTGGGCAGCTGACACAGCATGATTGGCAACCCTGGCAGCAACGCAGAAGGTGAATCCACGCTACTCGGGTCCCAGCTCCATTTCAGAGCAAACACATTCAAATACAAACCAGTTCTGATTCAAGGAGTCTTTGACATCCCCAATTCTCCCTACCTCCCCACATCTACCTCTCTCAGCCCTCAGGCTGTTTTGCACCCAGCTGACAGCTCCTGGACCTGTTCACAGACTGAAAAAGGGCAAATGCTTTGTTTTGTCGGGTAGGCTTACAATGGCAGTGAGTCTGTCTGCAATGAAGGATTGTGGGAGAGACACACACATAACACCCAAAAGTCACATCGCTGTCTCTGGACAGCAATAATGCGGCGGTTGCCTTGCTTTCTATAGGGAGAGAAAGAAGCTGTGCTATCCATCAAGTTCAAAGTGGGTCAGCAAAGAAACAGGAGGTGAAGTGGAATCAGAGGTTGACCTAGGACAGGTGGCCACTCTACCGTTTCACTACATGGATTACCACCTTGTCCCACACCTGGGAGCACTCAGTGCTGAGGTCGACGTGCAGAGATTCATCTTCTCGTAGCAGAGCCAGAGTTTGCCGGAGAGATGTGCTCCTCCTCCGCTTCTTTCCCCGCAGTTCTGTCATGCCATTTCCAGCATCGTCAAGGAACCTGGGAGGATCACCTCCCTCCCTTTTTCACCAAAACTTAACAAAAACCACCCTATGGCAAATGACCTGCACACCTGCATCCTCAAGTAAGGATGAAAGCAAGACTACAGCATGTGCTGTCTTGCTTGGGGCTATATTTACTGCTGACTGACCTCCATGACAGGCTGCCTAGCTCAGCAGAAGGCTGGACAGTAATAATAGATCAATTCTTTTATTTAGGACAAAACCAAAGGAAAATAAACCTTCTCTCTGAAAGACAAATTATCTCCTGACTGTAAGCTGATGTTCTGGGTTCAGGCAGGAAAGAGTT
>NW_010250602.1:47345-71480 GCF_000690775.1 Eurypyga helias | reverse complement strand
TCGGGGTGTCGGCTGCGGGCGCCGCCGCGAAAGGGGCCCTCGGTGCCCGGAGCGGAGCAGCCGGTTCCTGATAGGAAACGTCTGAGCGCGGGGGCTGCCCGTGTGGGAGCTGGGGATCTCCACCTGTGGAGAGCTGGAAAGGTTGGGTGCCCCTGTGTAGCTTTAAGGTAGGGAGAGAAAGTGTGGGGTTATGGCAAGGAGCCAGTATGGAGCGCTGCTATTCCAGTGAGGCTGCTGGGCCTCTACCACTGTTGGCTTTGGTAAAGGTTGGGCATGCAGAGAGTCAGCTGTGTGACTGGGCTTATAGTAAGGGTTTCCACTCTTCGTGAAAGGTAGGAGACAGTATAGGTTGGTGGGATCCTGTGCTCAGTCCTCCTAACAGTAGCTGTGAAAAGGTTACAACACTTAAGAAAGAAGAAATCAAACTTTTCAGCTTAGCATAAAATTGTGGTGGTGTTGGGTTTTTTCCTTAAATTCCCAGTACTACTTTTGTTAATTAAATCCATATTTAAAAGTTGAGGGACAGGGGAAAGATGTACTTAAAAATACTCTCTTGTGGTCTTTGTACAGGAGACCACCTTCTGGTGTTCATATCAATTTCTCTAGGATGAGAGCAAGATCTCTGCTAATTTTGGGCTTACATGCTGATGCTTTCTCTGCCTGCTTCTTGTCTCCTCCTTGAAACCTGTGCCACGCTGTTTGACAAAGGAGTCAGTGGATATTTCCCAAAATAGAAAAGTTTTGTGGGTGCGGGTGGGCTGAGAGACACTGTAGTTGCCCTTCCAGAACGACAAGGTTGTAGTGTTAGCTTACATCCTGTATGATACATCCTGTACAATGGATCTGAGAGCAGCTTTGGCAAGAAACTTGCCAGCTGTGAAAAATGTGTTGTTGGTACTGTTGAACCAGAAGACAGAACCCAGTGGATATTTGGTATTGCAAGTGGTGATATTCAGTGATAATTCTCTTGTTATTATGCGACTGTTCAGTGCTTGTGAAAACAAAGTATTTTAAAAATGTGTTCTAGTGGTCTGGAATTCGGAGGAAAATAATGCCCCAACTCCAAGACCGTGGTGTGGAATCTGGGAGATGTGAATTCAGCTGTGTACTTCACTTGAGACTTCCAGTGCGTTTGAGCAAATGACCCAATTTCTTTATGCTTCCATTATTAATCTATAAAAGGAAGAAAATGGCTTTATTACCAGGAATATTGTGAAGATAAACATTTTAAAGGCTTTTTAGTGACTTTGCTTACAGGAGTAGAATTGTCTAAGTACTTAAAACAGAGTGGAAATACACAATTGCAAATTTCTGGGTTGTTCTCATAGTTCCTGACTAGTGATTTGTGGAGCTCTAGGCTTTTGAGCAGGGTTGCATTAATGTTTTTAACTCCATGTTCACTACAATCTTATCTTCTGCAATTTCTCTTTTTAGCAATCAAGCACTTAGATTTTTCAAGAAGTGACAGTAATCGCGCTTTTGGCATGGATACATGAGTACTAACTCTTTGTTTTGACTTAACAAGAAACTCTGCTTGTCTTCCTTGTCTGAGGGCTGGGCTGTTGTACAATTGCTTCTGCTTCCTCTTGTATTCTTGCAGAATACTTGGCTGAAATCAAGGATGCGTGGCAGCAGCAAATTGTGAAGATCCTGTCTTAGGCAACAAAACATAGGAAACAGAAGTTTTTGGAGTATCTGCAGTTGTGAAGGAATGTAGAGGCCTGTTTACAATAGAAGGTGTTCATTCTCCTGAACAGTCTCTTTGCCAATTCCATAAATTAATATTTAAAGATTAAGGAAAAGGTTATGGAAGGAAAGTATTTTCCTGTTTTCCTTTTCAAAAATACAGTTAAAATACTTGTAGCTGCTATTTTTTTCCGTATGTGAATCTTTGACATACCACTGGAAAGAAGATTTTTTTTTTTAAAAATGGTTTTAAGCATTGCTGTGGAACAGTTACCTGAAATCAAGAAATCTTGACTGATTTCTTTAAACACTTCCTGCTGTCCCCAGTGATTTGAGGATTTTAGTTTTTTCTGCAGAAGGATGAATTTAATTAAAATTCCTTTTTAGCACACAAAGTACAATGATGTATAAATGCTGAAGTACAAGAGTCACATTTAAACCTTCTCTGAAGATAATGCTTTTTTACCTAACAGCCTTTAAGTCATTCCTTGTTCATTTGGAACAGTATTTACTTGTTCGATTAGGTTTTTCTTTTCTGTTGTAGGAAGAGAGTAGTTGTGGCCAGAAACCTCTGGCTTGAGGGTTTTTTTTCTTTCATCGTGTGCAAGAGAGATTTGTAGGTCTGTCTCTTTACTAGTAAATGAAAATCCACCTCTGCTTCAACACCGGTGATGAAGAGCAGCACTTCCATGTGTACATCACATTTACTCTTTTTAAAACTTGTATTTTGCTGCATAACTCTGTAACAAGAGTAACAAGAGTGGAAACTTTCCTGGGATCAGAATGACTTTAAGGTGTCCTTTTAAAAGTAGAGTCAAAAGAACATGCACGAAGGTGCCTGCAGCTTTTCTTATTTCTGTTTTTACTTATTTCAAATAATTATCTTGTACAGTAATACATGTCTTGCACTGACCACTGACTTCTGCGTTTTCAAGTTGGGTCAGGAAATCACCAGTTTTGTGTGATAATCCAACACATAGGCATAGGCCATATGTTGGATTGTATTTATAAAGGAAACTGCAATTGAATCTAGATGTTTCCTATTTTAGATATGTCAGTGTTTAAAAACTCAGCTTACCAACAGCTGATGGTTCTGTGTGGCATCTTCACTCAAAAGAGAAAACATGGCATTTGTGAGTCTGGGACAGGGCCTGACAGAGCACTCCTTTACCAGACCTGGCTCTGCAGATGTGTATAGAAACTTGTGCCTGGGTGGATTTACCATGTGTATTATGGTACATCAGCCACTGAATCTTCTTTGGCATGCATGCCTGGGATGAAGCAGGAGGAGGTTTACCACTTAGTGTAAGTCCCGTGAATGTCTTTTCTGAGGTCTTAACAACACAACCAAATGCCAAACCCCCTCTCTGGTTATATAAGTTCCAGTGTTTTCTTTATGACTGAAGACCAAGTCTGCTTTTGGTCTTGGTTGTGCCACTTTGATATATTCTCCCCTCAGTATTATGCCACTATAAAATGTAGCTTGGTTGGTTTTTTTCCCCCTTTCCCTCATGATAATTCTCACTGATGCTGTGGTGGATTTTTTTATGTAGCTGGAGATTGTTAAGTGTATTGGCCTTGATCAACTGTGAGGTTCTACAACAAAATGCATATTTTCTGGAGATCTGGTATCTAATGATGTGGTAATTTAATGATGTTTGTGTACATGTCTTGGCTTGTGTATGTGCGATCACTTATTACAAAAGTTAGGTAGAATTTCTCATTGTGAGGGAGCAGCAGAATGCAGGCAATACTGTATCATCCACTAATGTTTGATCAAGACATTTTAAAGTTCTCCTTTAGGAAAAATTTTCTATGTGAATGTATTTTGTTTAATAATTACTTTCCATTTCATCTTGCTTTCTTCTGTTCATAGCTTAGAAGGTATTTGTCAGCCTTATGTCTTGGATCCTAACTTTTCTGTTCGATCTGAGTACATGACAAGTCTGGTTTAAGGTTCAAGGAAGATGCGTCTGGATTTCCCTTTTTTTTTGACTCTGACCAGAAATACTGGATGAGCAAATTTATTGAGCTTTCCTATAGCAATGCCATAAACACTCTTTGGTGTGGCTTCTTTTCACCAGCACTTAGTATCAAAACCGAGTTAGCTGGTGGGTGAAAAGCTGGCCATGAGCCGGCAGTGTGCGCTGGCAACCCAGAAAGCCAACCGTATCCTGGGCTGTATCCAGAGAAGTGTGGCCAGCAGGTTGGGGGAGGGGATTCTCTCCCTCTGCACTTGTGAGACACCTCCTGCAGTTCTGCGTCCAGCTCTGGGGCTTCCAACAGCAAAAGAATATTGACTGGTTGGAGCGAGTCCAGAGGAGGCCACAGAGATGCTCCGAGGGCTGGAGGCTCTCTGCTATGGGGACAGGCTGAGAGAACTGGGCTTGTTCAGCCTGGAGAAGGGAAGGCTCCAGGGAGACCTTATAGCACCTTCCAGTACCTGAATGGCCTACAAGGAAGATGGGAGGGGACTTTTTACCAGGGACTTTAGTGACAGGACAAGGGGTAATGGGTTTAAATTGAAAGCAGGGAGGTTTAGATTAGATATCAGGAAGAAATTCTTCCCGGAGAGGGTGGTGAGGTACTGGGACAGGTTGCCCAGAGAAGCTGTGGATGCCCCACAGCTTCTGGATGCTGGATGAGCACACTTAGGCATGGTGAGCAACCTGGTCTAGTGGAGGGTGTCCCTGCCCCTCCTGGCAGGGGGGTTGGAACTACATGATCTTTAAGGCCCCTTCCAACCCAACCCATTCTATGATTCTTTGTTTTTAATGTGTTGCCCTCATTTCTGAACATAAAATCAGGGGAGAGAGTATGTGAATAGTTGTAGTTTGGAAACATTGTGTGTGTCTGTGTGACAGCTCATCTGCAGATGTGCGTGTTGATCCTGGGGAGTTTGCTGATGCTGCGTGGTGCAGCAGCACCAGCTCTGTCATCCGTTTCTGTAGTATTTGTATGTGCTTATGGTTTTGTAGTGTTGTTTTGCTAGGTCTTGATACTTGAAGAAGTGGCATGGTAGTTTTTTGTTTAGGTGGTTTTCTGCTGCAGTAGACAGAGTTGGCTTTCTCCCTTGGCTTTGATTCACACACTTCAGAATGATGCTAGTGCAGCCACGGGCATTCTTCAAGACTCTCCCTTTGGTGAAATTTGTGGCAGGCTGGTTTATATCAGAGCTTCTGGTAACTCCTTCGGAAACATCTAGTGCTAAACATCTAAATTGTGTCCATTAATTAAATCAATTCCTGATCTTTGAACAATGTGCAGTGTTCAGAGTGTAATCATGCTAGCTATATGTATTAGGAAGAGTTTTTCTTTGGTTGTTTTTTAGATTCCAAAGAGCTGTTGGAAAGCTGTAAGAATGCTAAGGCAACACAAGTGCCTCACAGCTGTTTTCTGAAAGGGCTGATGGGACAGTTGTGTGTGTGCATTTTGCTCTTTCTACTTGAAAGACCTTGTATACTAAGGATTGACAGAAACATCTTTAGCTTTACAAGAAGAAACATAACTGTCATGACATTTTTTCATGGTGGCACTTTTGGTTTGTTTTGTTCACTACAAATTTATTTATTTCAGAGAAATGGCAGAAGAAAGCATATTTCGGAATCTCCTGGAAATCCTGATCAGTGCCTCAAGTGAAATTGAGCAGGCCTGCAAAGACTCCGGTGAATTGGTAGATCTAGACACCTGCCTGCTGCTCATAGCAGAGTGTTTCAGATGTCTGAGGAATGCCTGTGTTCAGTGTGCCAAGAATCAACATGTCATGAGGTATAGTTAACCATTTTAACCCATACAAAAATATAACCTTATGATGTTTGTGTGGTTTTATATAGAGATTCTTATTTTACATTGCTGTGTTAGGTGATTTATTAACTGATACTTCCTGCTTGATGCAATCACTTGAAATGAAGTATGCAAGGAACAAAAATAGCTGACCTACTTGTAGGTTAGAGTTTGGGGCACAGCTGTATAACAGAGTACTGATAGAAGCCTTTTGGAAGTGGTCATTGGCTTTATGTCGAAGTGGAGACCAGTGATGAGAAGAGTTCCTCAGGGATCAGGGTTTGGGACGAGTACTGTTCAACATCTTTGTCAGCGACATGGATGGTGGGATCGAGTGCACCCTCAGCAAGTTTGACGTGACACCAAGCTGTGTGGCGTGGTTGACACGCTGGAGGGAAGGGATGCCATCCAGAGGGACCTGGACAGGCTGGAGAGGTGGGCCACTGCCAACCTCATGGAGCTCAACAAGGCCAAGGGCAAGGTCCGGCCCCTGGGTTGGGGCAACCCCAAGCACAAGTACAGGCTGGGTGGAGAATGGATCGAGAGCAGCCCTGAGGAAAAGGACTTGGGGGTGCTGGTGGATGAAAAGCTGAACATGAGCCAGCAGTGTGCGCTGGCAGCCCAGAAACCCAACCGTACCCGGGGCTGTATCCAGAGCAGCGTGGTCAGCAGGTCGAGGGAGGTGATTCTGCCTCTGTACTCTGCTCTTGTGAGACCCCCACCTGGAGTTCTACATCCAACCCTGGGGCCCCCCAAAAAAGGTGGATGTGGACCTGTTGGAGTGTGCCCAGTGGAGGCCATGTGAGGGGTTTGGAAATAGATGGTCTTTAAGGCCCCTTCCAACCCAAACCGTTCTATGATTCTAAGACTGACTGTAAAACTACCCCATTTTGCTTGTTTAATTTTTTTGGATATCATAGTAAGTAAATAGTGTTAATTATCAGGATTCCTATGTTGTTTTAAGGTGTATTTTAGATCTGCCTGGTACTCATGGCAAAGTACAGCATGTAGCATATTAACCCTGATACATATACAGGTAAACCAGTGTTAATGGACAGTAAGACATCAGCTTGGTTCCTTAAGTTATTTAGCCTATTTTTTTGCCAGTGTTTGTTGCAGCGTTGAGGAGATTCTTGGGGTACAACCAGCAATAATTACTGAAAACCTGGTAGTCTACTTGCTGTTTTCAAAACAAAACAAAAAACACACAAAGAAACAAAAACCCCAAACAAACAAAAACCCAACAAAAAAACCCACACCTAAACCAACTAACATCCTCCCCCCTGCGCTCCCCCCTTACCACCAAGAACCCAAAACCAACAAAAAAACCCCAACCAAAGTCCTTTTAAAGTTTTTTAGATCATGAAGAATTGTTGTGGAGTACAATCTTAAAATTTGCTTTAATTAACTAAATATAGAATCATAGTACAGTTTGGGTTGGAAGGGACCTTAAAGCCCATCTTGTTCCAACCCCCCGGCCATGGGCAGGGACACCTTCCACTAGACCAGGTTGCCCAAAGCCTCATCCAGCCTGGCCTTGGACACTTCCAGGGATGGGGCATCCACAGCTTCTCGGACAACCTGTCCCAATGCCTCCCCACCTTCTCCAGGAAGAACTTCTTCCTGATGTCTAATCTAAACCTCCCCACTTTCAATTTAAACCCGTTACCCCTTGTCCTGTCACTACAGGCCCTTGTAAAAAGTCCCTCCCATCTTCCTTGTAGCCCCCTTCAGGTACTGGAAGGCTGCAATAAGGTCTCCCCAGAGCCTTCTCTTCTCCAGGCTGAACAAGCCCAGTTCTCTCAGCCTGTCCCCATAGCAGAGGTGCTTCAGCTCTCTGAGCATCTTCTGGCCTCTTCTGGTCTCGTTCCAACCAGTCTATATCTATCTTATGTTGAGGGTTCCACAGCTGGACGTAGAACTCCAGGTGGTCTCACCAGAGCAGAGTACAGAGGCAGAATCCCCTCCCTCGACCTGCTGGCCACGCTGCTCTGGATACAGCCCAGGATACGGTTGACTTTCTGGGCTGCCAGCGCACACAGCTGGCTCATGTTCAACTTTTCATCCACCAGTACCCCCAAGTCCTTCTCCTCAGGGTTGCTATCGATCCATTCTCCACCCAGCCTGTACTTGTGCTTGGGATTGCCCCAACCCAGGTGCAGGACCTTGCCCTTGGCCTTGTTGAGCTCCATGAGGTTGGCAGTGGCCCACCTCTCCAGCCTGTCCAGGTCCCTCTGGATGCCATCCCTTCCCTCCAGCGTGTCACTGCACCACACAGCTTGGTGTCATCAGCACATTTGCTGAGCGTGCACTCAATGCCATCATCCATGTCACTGACAAAGATGTTAAACAGTACAGGTCCCAACACCGACCCCTGAGGAACACCGCTTGTCACCGATCTCCACTCAGACATTGAGCCATTGACCACCACTCTCTCAGTGTGACCATCCGGCCATTTCTTTATCCATTGAGCAGTCCATCTGTCAAATAGTTTTGATATGGGACAAATTCACAACTTCTGTGCTGGGGCAGAATTTTGTTAAGGCCAAAATGTTGCAGGACTTTTCACAGAAGTCGTTAGTTTTAGAATAAGGTAAATCGAAGTTCAGGCTCTTACCTTTTTCTTCCTGGCCATGCTAGCACTTGTGATCATGTTGTGGGTCAAGAAACTCATCTGACAGAAAACTTACATGATTGTTTCTAAATTTTTGCTTGGTGGATGTTCAGCCAAACATCAAACTGTGTTACTTATTTTAACTTATGTAGCTCCATAGTTACTCATGTTAACAAAACAGGGGGAGCAGAACTGCAGGGCTGGGGACCGGCAGGATTGCCCTTTGCAGTAGCATGAGAAATACAAACTTGCAGAGCTTTTCCCCGAGTAAAAATGTAGTATTTACTTTCTGATGGAATTCAGATATCCAGCCTGCTTCTGAGCAGAAATGTGCTCTGCAGTGGTTATAGCTGTGCTGTGTACTTGCCCTCACGGGGCGGTTAGCACAGACTTGCTTATTTAGGAAGCTGGATGCTAATACTTATACTTTCTTTAAACTGCAGGCGGGGAAGGCCTGTATGTATGAAAGTTCTGACCATGTTTGTAACAGTGAAGGACTCAGCGGGTTACTCATTGGATAGTGTTTCGCTTTGTAGCAGCATAAAACATATGGACCTTTTAATACCGCACAGCGTGCTTTGAGCCAGCTGTATGTTAGCTATACGTTTGTGTTGATTTTAAACGTTTGCAAATGCACAACTTCCTTAGGAATTAAATGTCCTGAAAAGTTGTGAATGGAAGGAAGATTATGTACCTTTGATACTGTTTTGAAGTGTGCAACATTCACATGTTCCAAAAGAACCCCCAAACTACAAATTGTTTGATCAAAATCAAAACTAATTGTTTCTGGGAAAGAATGCAGATTGTAAACATCGATTGTGTAACAGCTTTTAAACTATTGGGGAATATGAAGTTGTGTTCCTTCCACAGCCAGTTTTTCTGCATTGTGTGCTGTGATTTGGGGTCTGCAGGAAAGGGAAATGTTTTTATTTTAATAGGTTGTATGTGCATGTGTGTATTATACATTTATAAATGTATCTTTGGCTGCCCCTCTGTGTTAGAACTTAATGGGAAAGAGCATATGTTTGTTTAGCAAACATCTGCAGAAGGCAATTATTCAGCATTCATATGTAATGATAGGGTTTTTTTTAAGTAACTCGTGTGAGTGTAGAGGGTGCATGTGTGCTGAAGTTTCAGCTGCTCTGTCTTCCTCAATCTCTTCTCACAAAGCTTGACTGCTGAAGTACAAACGAGTTAAAAACTGAAAACTTTATCCGTTTATACTGTGTTCATTGACTTATGTTTTCTATTCCTGTTGCACGTGCATCCTGGCATGTATGTTGTTTACCTCCAGGACTGCTGATCTTTGGCTGTAGAATTATTTTGGTGTTCTAAATGGCATCACTTCACTGGTTTATCTTCACTATCACCATGTTTTTCCATGTCTGGAAGTGTTCAAGGTTAGGTTGGAAGGGGCATTTGGCTATCTGGTCTAGTGGCAGATGTCCCTGCCCACAGAAGGGGATTGGACTAGTTGATCTTTAAAGGTCCCTTCCAACCCAAATCATTTTGAGATTTCTCACTGGAGAAAGGATAAATGTTTACTTGAGCTTTCCTGCTTCCTTCATAAAATGTTTTATGTTTCCCTTTGAACTGGCCCTGTTGTTTGTTCAGTGGCTGTCATTAATCATTTTGTTGGCATTTAAAATCCCCAAAGTTTATTACTAAGTAACATATACTGACACTTTCCATGAACACTTGAACTTCAAAAAAAGCAAAGTTTTTACACCAATAAAGCTGTTTAAATTGCAGGAATAACCTGCTGATTTTAAACATCTGAATTAGAAGAACAGCAAACGGGAGAGGAAAGGGTACTTAGCTCTGGAAGTATTGTGTCCAAAATTGTTAATATGCAGGCTGATGCAGTAAATTAATTTCTTTTGCTTGTGGTGGTAGTAGTGCAGCTACTGATAGTCACGTACAGTTAAGTAGGAGAAACTGCTTTTTATTTCAGTTTCTGAAGATGTTAAAGCCTTGCTGTTAACTCGCATGAAAAGCCTTTTGGCTTTATTTGAGTGTATTTCATATGAAGTGATTTTTATTCTTCCCCTTCCCAATTTAATAGGAACTTGGGTCTCATCGCTACATCCGTCCATTTGATCAAATTGCTTCATGGAATACAAATCAAAGAAGAATTGTTATTGACTGGTAAGGCTTTGGATTTTGTGAAATATATAGCCTGCACTGTATTTTTTTATGTGGGAAGTCTTGTGTTGGTACGATGTCACCATAGTGATGCATTTTTTTAAATATAAGAACTTAATTGTTTCTTCAATTGCAGTTAAGAGTTGGGGGACCTTCCCTTATGCTGCTTGAAAAAAGCCTGGCCCTGAGTCTAGTCCAATTGTATTTGCCCTCAGCTGTTCCCTGTAGATTGTTTAAAGGAAAGATATGTCGAAACTTCTTTAAAATTAACTAGGATAGTTGAACTGTGAAAAGGAAGAGTTCCTGTAATACCTCCATTCAAAATATGTTCTGCTGGTTTACTGTCTTTTTATTTGATCTGCGAACGTAGTAGAGAGAAAATCTGGCTATATAGTCTCCTTCCTCCTTAATGGCAGTTGTTGCTACCAACTTTTACCAAGCTTGTTTCGCTGGATGTTAAGACATTTTCAGTAACTCACTTCACAGTCTGTTTCCCTCTGTGTGCATGTGAAGTTTGATACTGGACATTGAACCCCAGTCTTTACTGTTTGTGGTTGCAGAGAGTAGGAACATTTGGTTTCTCCTGCTACTGCTATTTCTTTTCACTCCCATTACTTGCATGAGGTTTTTACTGCGTCCATATTGCTGCTTTTCTATCATTTTGTGAAAGCAAGTGAAGCTTGTCATACAGTAACTTGCCCTCAAACTCCTTTATGAAGCTGGGAAAGAGCAGTGAAGTCCGGGATACTGTTTTTCCTGTTGCTGCTATATTTGGCTCAAAATTAAGCATTTTGGGCATGCGATGGTATTCTGCTTAAGCTGCGTTCACTCCTTTACCCATTGCTGGAATCCTTCTTCCAAGGAAGGATCAGTGATGCTAGCACAGTCCTTTAGTGTGGGAGGACCAGAACTAAACCCTGTGTGTGGGGAAAAAGAGGACTTGTTCAGTGACCATAAAGAGGAGAAACTGAATGACTCTCAAGCTGTGTCACAGGGTTGGACAGGGAGGACTGGGAAATGGCATGGAAGGCAAGAATGTCCTGCCCCACAGTTGTGAACCCCTTCGTAGACCAGTAAGAGAAATGGAAAAGCGATGGGAATTAAAAGGCTGTTTTTGTCCAGCCTGACATTGTCCTTACTAGGGTCCTTGACAGCAGTGGGCTTGAAAGGCTGTCCTGACGAAGTGGACTGCCCACCTTCAGCTTATTCAAAGCATCAGGAGTTGTGGTGTGAGAATACCACCTTTCAGTGGTGCCTCCCAGCATCTGTAGGAGAGTGAGCAGGATGTACCCCCCCTTGGTGGGGTTTCCCCTTCAGACCTGTGGCAGCCCCCTCATGCGCGTATGTGCTGTTCTGCTGCTAGAGCAGCGGCACTGAATGTTAGTTAGCAAAAAGGAAAGGAGGAGGTGGAACCCAGTAATGTGAGTGACTGCTTCAGACTCCTTTTCCTAGCCAGAGAATGTTGTAAGATCTCTCTTTATCACCATTGAGGAGGTCGTTGACCAGAAAGTTTTTAACAGTATTTCAATAAAAAGTATTTTGTGATGGTTCTTCCACATAATCGTTCAACAGGTGAGTTTGAGGTATAACTAAAACTTGATGTATTGACCTAGGATAGATGGTTTGTGTGATGCTATATGTAGCATTGATCTCATTGGGAAACATCTGTGATGAGCATGGCTTAGGTATTTCATTTATGTTAGTGCAACAAAACCAATTTCTAGATGACCGTTGCTAATTCCTTGCTGAGTGATCAGATGGACTTTGTTCTAAGTGAAAACTAAGCTAGTGCCTAGAGCACCATCTCCTTCTACAGGGTATGCTTCAGAAGTTAACAGTTACGGTAACTGTAGATTATTAGTTGTACTTTCAAAAGCGAGGCAAATTGCTACAGTGGACTTAGATAGCACTGTCAAAACAAAAGAAATGCATTAAATTAGTGAGTGTTATGTGTTTATCAACTATGCTTCTGCTTCATGACTCTCCAGCTCATATTTTGTACAGGAAATTGGGTCACAGGGCTAAAGTAGCATGTATATTTTGTTCTAGCAGGTAATTAAGTGTTAAGTGAAATATTTCAAGGTGTTCATTGTCTTGTTTTCTCTTTTAAATGGCTGCTTGGATTTGATGATCCCTCTCATTGCCTGCTTATATCTTTTAAGGTATTTTATGTACCTTCATGTTGCCTCCATAGCAGCAAAATATAAGGATAAAGAGGTAATGCTGTATTGCAGAGTGAATAACACTAATGTTTCCATTCATGCCCCTATGAAAATTTGCCAGAACAAATCACTGTAAGCTGAATAAACTTGAAGTTCCAACGTTGTTGTATTTATGAAGAAGAGAGATTAAAAATTCTTTATGTAGACTGAAAAATTATTTTGACCTGATCTGTGGTATGTTTTCTTTCTTTCATCCATTGGTAACTGTGAAGACTGTTAAGTCTTAGTGGTGTGGTAAGTTGTGTAGGGAGGTTCAGTGTAGTAGTTTGTAATGGATAAAACCAGAAATGGAATAAAGTGTATATTCTCTGGCCACTACTGTGACCATTGGGGTGGTTCTCGGTGAGGGGATGAAGTGCCTGTTCTAAGAATATATTAGGGATCAAGGCAGCAAAAAAGGAGGTGCTGTGCAAAGTGGTGTGATTAAAAACTGTTGCTAAGACTCATTCAACTAAATCCAGGCTCCTTTTCATCATCTCTGCTAGGAGAGATATTTTTAAAAATAGTTTATCTTAGGCCCAAGTGGTTATTTTGGCTCCTCACTTCAGTATATTTACTGAAACAACTCTACTGCCCTTTTTTTTTTTTTTTTTGGTATGCTGTAAAAACTTATATCAATGCCTGTATGCTTGCAATGTACTTTTCTCAGCCAGCTGTGGGAAAAGCCATTGTTTTGAATACATGATAGACCACTAAGGCAATGGGCCAGACAATCTGAAGGTGAGTTGCTATGTCTGTCCTAGAACAGCTCCTGAAGGCTTCATATAAGTTTAAAAATAACTACTTAATTCACACATTTGGCATATAAAGATTGTCCAAGCCTGCCTCCAAGCTAGCCATCCCTGTACTAATAATCTTTGTTCTTTTAAATACATATATTAAAATAACATTTTTAGGCGCTTCCTGTATGGTGTTGCTAGATAGCTGTTTAGCTGTTTGTCCCCACTCTTCATCCGTTGTGTTCCGTAGCCCAGTTTCTCTTCTTCGTACTTCTTGTAGTACTGAGAAGTGTAGCCCCTTACAACAGGTTCCCAGTGGAAGCCAACAGATAGATGAGCACAGAGGGTTGATGGGCAATGCTGCTTAACAATTTGTGTTTAACAGTTTGTAGCCCTTCTTCTGGGCAGCATCACGGCTGATTAGTGTCAGTTAAGTCACACATACTTGTAAATGTGCTCTGTTTTCTTATTGCTCCAGCAGTCCTCATTGCTTTTCTCTGCAAGAGGTAGAACTTTGCAGTCGAGTAAAATTCAAGTGCTACACTTCTTGGACAGTGTCTGAAAACTGGACTTCACCTCAGTCTTCTTAAAACTATACACACTGAAAGTCTATGAAGTGGGTGATTGTGTAAGGAGGTACTTAACTTTTGAGATTATGCAGCTTGAATGTTCCTAGTGAGAAGACAGAGAAGATGACGAAAGCTGTGCCTCACTCCCCAGTTCGGAATTAGTTTGAATAGGGACTGAAGATGCAGGAACTTTACCTACTCATGCAGAAATGCTGCATGCAAGAAGGCCCATTACATTTCTTCATTAACTGGTTCAAGACCACAGTCCTCCAACAAATAGCTAATAAGATACTCAAATTTTTACTTAGAGTCTCAGGAAAAAAATTATCTCTGCTGAATATAGATTTAATGGAATTTTCATAGTACCGTTTCCACATCCCTTTTGTTATATTTTTTTTAATTAAAAAAATATAACCTCATCATAGCAAGCTTTTTTTTTTCCCCCCGCCCTGCTTTGGGTACACAGACCAGTAACACTTGCCAGAGGAGCAGGCTGATGGAGCTGCCAGATGAACTTTAACTGAACTTAAAGTGGACCCAGATCTCTTAAGAGCTAAGAAGTAGTTCAGTATGTCAAGGATTGCAGTAGACATAGGAAATATCCTTGTCAGAAGCCCAAGTAGAAAACCTTTTTCACTTCATAGCATGTGTCTTGGTTTGGTTGTGGGATTAATTTCTTCCCCCGTCCCTGCCTCTGCCCCCCTCCCTTTTTTTCCTGTGGCAAATCTTAACCTTTCCAGCAGAATCTAGCAGAAGGAAAATTGAGGTTTGTCAAGATGGTGAATCTTTAAATTCCAGAGTGTGAGATGTGGATTTAGGATTCATCTCTGAAATGGGGGGTGGGGGGAAGGTAGCTTGTCCTTCATAAACTGCAGTGAGGGCGTGCCTGTCTGAAGCAAGTTTATGTTCAATAGGCTGTGTCCCATTTGATCCTTTCATTGATTCCAACGCCCCTCCTGGACCGAAGGAGCTTTAATCTTTTTGTTTGTTAATCGAACTTTTAAAACTTTTCACCACTTCAGAATATTGCCGACACTGAAGGATGTCGTTTGAATTACAACATAATTGTTTAAGAAGTATTTATCTGCTAAAATACTTTTCTCTCCTCCGGGATGAAAAGGCATTGAATGCCTGATAGCTGCCCTACCTGGGACGATTAGTTGTGTGAGCTCTCTGAATGAGGTGATTCTAATCTCTGAGCAGAATTGAGTGCAACTGCACCATATCAGCTGCAGAGCAATGCTGCACAGTTTGTGTGTGCCGGAGAGGCGCGCCAGCATTCCTAGCTCCAGGCTGCTGGTGATACTCGAGCTAGCTTTAAACCAAGTGGCACGGGTATTGTTGTTATGCTGTACTGATGCCATGTCTCTTTTTTGGGGTTTTAACCAACCAGAGTAAGATGCATAAAAGTGAGTTATTGGGAGAATATTAACAGCGTATGTTAATGTCATGGGTACTCCCGGAAATCTCAGTCAAAATCAGAGTCAGGATGTGCTAGTTTTACCAAGGTTTAGGTTGTGTGCTGCTCTTAATATTAGGAAGTCCAGGAACATTGGGTAAATTACAGTGGATGATAGGCCTGAATCCTTCAACAGGAATTTGACTTTGCTTCCAATTTTCTAAAAAATATTCAGGTGTAGTTCAACTATTCAGAAGAGAATTAAAACATTCCTTTAAAAGCAGTGATGAAAGATGACTCCATAGATTTTGGTCTTTAATACTGCGCTTATTATGGTAACTTGAGCGTTTTCTGGTAGGATGTTTAGCAACGTAAGTATCATATGTCTAACACCTGTTCACACCTCCTTTCTTGAGGGAGGATGTGTGGGGAAGTACGCAATATCTTGTTTTAAACATTTTTAAAATACTCCAAATGCCATGTACTTACAAGGGAGCTATAAAGAAATATTTCTGACTTTGCATTGAAGAGGAGAAAGCCAGTGATGCTGTTCCAGTGAAGCAGCCCACAGTGGATCTGAAACTTCTTAAGTGTTGTGTATGTTTGGTTTTGTTTTAATCTTCTGCCTGTCAGCAGCATTATTAATAATTTAGGTTCAGCTTCAGTCAGTGTTCTTTAAGTACTCAAACTGATTTGGACCTGATCAGCTGTCACATGTACTTTCTTTTAGCTAATGAAAAACCGATTGTTCTTGACCCATTGCTGCCCTATGGGTTGATTGTGGTCTAGGAAGAAAGTGCGTTGGAAAATACTCTAATCTGTCAGCGTGGAAGAGAAGTAGTCTGCAGAAGTAAGCTTGGAGTTCAGAACTCTGTTAAAACAAACAAACAAACAAAACCCCAAACCAACAAAACCAACCAACAACATTGCTCCTTCATTGAGATTAAAAAAAAAAAAAAGAGATGTAAGGTGTCTGTGCTTCACAAGTGAGAGCTAAGGAACCTAGGCTGTATATAGCTTCCAGAGATTATATTTCTTGCAAAAGCCAGATGGGCTGGAAGCATTTAATCTTTGATGAAATAACAAGACAAAAACTTTGTCTTGAGATCTGCAGAAGGAGATCATCACACGATTGAGCAAAGAAGGATACTTGATTTCTTTGTGAACTCTTGAAGGTGAAGGCATGCTGTGTTAAAAAGCCACTGAATCATACACTCTGTAAGTTCATGTAGTACTACAAAGTCATGTTGACATTTCATTATGAGAGATCCCTGGAAAGAAATGGGGAAGAGGAGATCAGAAATTCCCTGGATCTACACTGAGTAGATTGTCCCTTCTAGAAGTTATTAATTCAAAGACGTTTTCAAGGGTTTACAGAAAAGGAGATGTCTAATCAAATGTTTTTGCTTTCCTGAAGAAGAATCTGAATAGGGAGGTTTGAGTTATGTTTGCAAAAGTATTCCTGAAACCCAAAATTCGTTAATACCAGTCAGCTTGTTCAAGTGATTTCTATTTCCTTGGGAGGCTAGGAGAAAGAAACCTTTTGGTTCTGTCCTCACTCAGTGAAACAAAACGTAAGATATTTCTTTGCTCTGACCTGTTCCTAGTTCTGCAGTCAACCATTCGCAGATTGGAATTGTACTGGAAACCTGAGAAAGGCTAATTTTGAAGATAGGGATTAGCAGGGGAAGGTGATGTTCTCAGACCTGAACACTAAATGGATTTTCCTTTATTCATTCTTAAATAAGCAGCCATGTGTCCTTAATAATTTATTCATTCTTGTCTTCTATCTGTCTATCTTCCCCTAGAAGGCAATGGCAACAGCAGCACTGTTACTTCTGGTCCCATTAAGAAGATTATATCTTGGCAATAGGAAAAAGAGGTAAAAGTAAATAGTCAGAGCTTTTCAGAAGGCGTCTGAGTGATACCCTTGCAGAACCACTTAGCTTGAACCTTGGGGTGTTTTAGGGCTTATGTACTGGCATAGGAGTCTAACCATCTATGGTCTATTTTTGGTACTTTCTTTTTTTTCTGTACCTTTTCATTTGGAAACTGAGTGATCAACTACGGAACCTCAATATTCTTTAATGTATGTCAATATTGACCAAAGGACTCTGTCTCATGTTTCCTGCTTCTCTTTTATTTTCTGTTCAGTATCTTTCATGTTTCTTGTTTATTCTTTAAAAAAATTTTCATTCTGCTTTCACTGATTTTTGTAGTTCTTTAATCATGTTGCACTGAATGGTTTCATTTCCAAATTACTGCTTGGGTTTTATATATGAAAAATAAAGATTTTAAAATATGCCTGCAAAAGTGTGATGGAACAGTGCATTTTTACTAGACAGACATCGTGGCAGAGCGCATACCCAGTGCTTACCCACTGCATTTGCAAAACCATTGTGGATTTTATTGCCTATAAACAGAGGAGGTCTGTTTTTCTCTCTGAACAAGTGTCTCCACACATGCTTGGTTATATGGATTTGATTGTAATGTAACTACAATTGGAGAAGATGTAACTTTTAAATTGTATCCTGGAGACTTTCAAACACAATGGCTATGAATTTAAACCATCAGGGCTAAGGAAGGAAAGTTAATCGTTCCTCTCTTCCCACATCAGTGCCCTCTTTATTTATCTCTGAAGGAGGAGGCAAACTGGGTTTTTTTGTTGTTTTATTTTTTGGGGTGTTTTTGTGAGCCAATACTGTAAATTATTACGCTGCAGGTTTGTGTAAGTCATATGTTATGTGCTGATTTACGTGGAATGAGAATAGATGGTTATAAAGCTTGAACCATTTTACTTGTCATACAGAGTCAAAGCATCATGAACTGTGAATAGGTGACACTTGTCAATTTAAGTTTGTATTCATATTAGCTTTTCTGTCAAGGGAGAGCAAGTGGGAGAGTGCAGTTCCTGAATGGAACCACAGTTTGCGGGGTTGGTTCCCAAAAAGCAGCATGCCTCAGTTGCTTGGAGGAAAAGAATTTAAAAATCTTCACCCCCGTTTATTTTTTGTATTTGGACTTTTCTTTTGCTTTCTGTTAGCATAATTAAACTACTTAAGTTTTACAGGTCACATAAACCAGATGCTGATTGAAACGGACTTTTTAAGTCATATAAATAAGGGACAGCCCTCATCTTAAGAGCTGTCAGTTCCCATGTGTGATCTTTGCTTTGTCTGTCTAGGCTTTTTGTACGGGGATTGGTGCCAGTACTTTGCTGCCAGTGTTAAAGTAAAAACTATAATTACATTGTCAAAATAATATTTATAGTATTTTCAGGGAATAATTGTGGGAGTGTGATGAATATATTATACTCATCAAACTTTTATGTAAACACAAGCATGAGTTTTTTGAGTTATTGGTGTTGTTTTTGGCCTTTGTGTTTTTCCAATCTGTAAAAATAATATTGGGATTTTCATGGTCTTTGTAACATTTGCAGAGTGTATGCCCTAACAATCAGTTGATACACTATCTGGTAGAAGTAAACTGCTATTTGCCCTTGTATTGGGATTTTGGTTTCATGTTTCCATAGCTTAAGAAAATCCTGTGTTTTTTTTGAGTTTTGCTGTCCCCTGATTATTATAGCTCAGAGCTTTCCAAACAGGAAAGTTTTAAGTAATTGGTTTGTTCTCTTGGTACCATTTGGGGTTGTTTGAGGTTTTTTTGTTTCTTTCTGTTTAGCTTGTTAGTTGGTTTTTTGGGGGGAATGAGTGCTTTTGAAAAGGTAACTGTAAGTATCTCCCAGAAACATCTACGCTAGGAAGCAAGTGCTGTGTTTTCTAATAATAGACAGTCGCCCTTTTGCGAGCTAATGGTATAGATAGGACTTGGTCATAGACATAACCCATAGGTTCCTGGGTGATGGTAAGTTACTGGGTGTAAAACTACTTCAATCCTGCCATATACTGTGGTTTTAACTTCACAACTGCTCTGTCTGTGCTGTGTTTTGGTGAATGTTGCCACAGCTTTTTAATGAACTGTGTGACTTCATAACATCTATGGCAAGTATTACAGCCATATATGCTTCACCCTTCCAAAGTATGTCAACCTGATGCCACCTTCTGTGGATGAGAAGATTCTCTTGATCCTCAGAATTTGGTCCAAAATCCATTGAAGGCTGTGGAAAGATTCTGATTTAGGTGGGCTTTGTTCCAGGTCTTTGTTCTTAGGTATTTTTTCAGAAACTGCAAAATAGAGAGCCAGCTTTTACCTTGCTTTCAGCTGTCTGCAGAAGGAAAAGAGCCAAACTGGACTAAGGAGAGTCAAACCAATGAATTGTCTCAAGTTTGCAAACCCTGAATTCTCTTTAGCTCTTCTCTGTGTAGTATTGCTCTGCCTGCAGTGGCTAACTCTTGCCCCGTGTACTGAGACTCTCATACTTTTGAGAAGTGTGCAGCACGTGCAGGCACAACTAACTGTGCACTGCTGCCATTCTTCTGGAGGGGTTGGGTTTTCAGTAAACATGCCCTGTGTGGCTGGTACGGTAAACTATACTTAGGTAATACAGCAGTAGCTGTCGTTTTGAGTAAATGCCAGTGTTAACTATCGTGTTTGCGCACGTGGCTTGGCTGTGACTTCTGATATTAATACAGAAACTTGATACATGCTTTTAATTTTTTTTATTCCTTATTTCATCATGTCTAGAGTGGAATGAGGTTTGAGGAGATCAAGTTCTGATCCAGTGAAGGACACCTTCAGGAACAGGGATGCTATTTAAATGCAACATATTCTTACATTAATGGGGAGAGAAAGGGGAGAAGGGGGTAGTAGTAGGGCTTCCAACTTGAGAATAAAAGCTGGAGGAGGGTCTGCATCATGATTGCTAGACCCTCCATATCACAGGCAAATATAGGCTCTTGTATTCAAATACAGTAAGCTCCTACTTTTTCTGTTTAACCCTTGTTAGTCCTATGGAAGATTGTTACACTCCTGTCTTATTTGAAGACCTTTTCGGAACTCTGGACATAATGTCCTTCCAAGTTTGAATCCAGTGGTTCTTGGTAGGGTTTGGGGTTTTTTTTTGTCTTGGGCTTTATTCCCTACTTCAGTCCTATTGTTTCTGCAGGGACTGACTGATTTAAGCTGTGCTGAGTGGATTTACTTTATTAACCACGAACTGTGAATTATAAAAGTGTGTTATTGCAGCAACTTGTTGAGGTACAGTTTGAATTAGAGACCAGATCCTGCCTAGCGAGGTTTACCTGTCTGATGCTGTTGACGTGGATGGCACTGGAAGCAGACTTTGGAATAGTGGCAAAAAGCATTCCAACGGTTCGGTGCTTGTTGCACTGATGATCAAAACTGTCCTTTCCATAAACTAACAGAAAAATTTGATTGCTGTGCTTGGAGGCAGAGGTGGTGGTTGTCTCGGAATTATTTACATTGACTCTGCTCTTTCTAGGAGAGAGACTAAGCTGAGCTAATATCCTGAAGTTGTAACAGTTAGGAGATCAATGGGCTGCCTTGTGGTGTACCCTTTCCTAGTTGCTGATACTGCTTTTAGTCAGTGTGTAGTGCTGGTTTGTTTTTTTTCTCGCTCCTGCAATTTGGAGGCTTTCTAGTACAGCCTGCCAAGATGTTGCTGATTTATGACACATGCGTAGTGGTTTTATAATGTGGACTGGTACCCACTTGGAACACAAAGGAAATAAGAGTTTGCTGATGTCTATTTAATTAGAATGGTTTCTGGTTACTTTGGTTGAGGCTTGAAATGAACAGTAATGCCTGTATTTCTGTGGACCTTTAAATACAGTGTTCTTTAAGCCCCTTCCTTCCTTCCTTGCTCTTTACTGTCACCTACCCTACCAGCAAATAATGTCAGCAAGATTCATGGAGTCAGGTTTGTGATCTACATAAATACATGTGAATCAAAACTTGCAAAATATCTGTAGATTTAAGGTTGACTGTAAAAGTGTGGGGAGAAAAAACATCTGTTCTATTATGGATGAAAAATTTGTTGGTTGCCTTTTTCTTTGGCTGTGAAGGCTGTGGTGTTTTTACTTTGCTCTGGCATTGTGTGCTGAATTGGCAGCTGCACAGGGCATCTGTGATTTGAGCAGGGTCATCCTAATTCTGATCACCTCATCTCGCAGCAGCTGCTCGGTGGTTGTTTCTGACTTCCCTCTACATCAAAGGCAGGAAGAGGAACAGTGTTTATCTCAATGTGCTGCTAGACTTTGGCCAGAAAAGGGCAGCAGGTATCAATCCAGACCCCACCTGGAGTACTGTGTCCAACTGTGGAGCCCTCAATATCAGAAGGATATTGACCACTTGGAGCGAGTCCGGAGGAGGGCCACGAAGATGATCAGAGGGCTGGAGCACCTCTCCTATGATGAAAGGCTGAGAGAATTGGGCTTGTTCAGCCTGGAGAAGAGAAGGCTCCGGGGAGACCTCATTGCAGCCTTCCAGTACCTGAAGGGGGCCTACAGGGGTACTGGGAGAGGACTTTTTACAAGAGCCTGTAGTGACAGGACAAGGGGTAATGGGTAGAAATTGAAATCAGGGAGGTTTAGATTAGATATCAGGAAGAAATTCTTCACAGAGAGGGTGGTGAGGCACTGGAACAGGTTGCCCAGAGATGTCGTGGATGCCCCATCCCTGGATGTCTTCAAGGCCAGGCTGGATGTGGCTTTGAGCAACCTGGTCTAGTGCAGGGTGTCCCTGCCCATGGCAGGGGGGGTGGAACTAGATGATCTTTAAGGTCCCTTCCAACCCAAACCATTCTATGATTCTAATCAGGTTTGCCAATTGCTTACTGTCCATAATAGATCCTGTGGTTACTGGCAATGATGGACATAGTGCAGACCACATGCTTCTCGCCTGTCTTATGCCTGTGATGGAGGAGAAGAGATAAAGGATAAATAATTGTAAAGATTACATTATCTTCTTACAGATGTGACCAGATTGAGGTTTTCTGTTGTCCCCAGAAGGGTCATCAGGATCGTAAGATCAAGGTGGAAAGAATGGGGCAAACAGATCTCTTAATGCGGGCAGCTTCCTGAAGACAGAGCATCCTAACTTTAATGTAGGGAGAAGCAGCTTTGCTATCCTCACATATACTGAGAGGAAATGCCCCTATGAATGAGTCTCCCAGGGAGGCCCAAGAGTGTTCTAGTTCTTCCTTCGGGGAAAGTGAAGTTGGAAGAGGGTGGAAAGGAGGAAGATCCAGGTGAAGAGAATAATGTGAGGCATCTGCTTTTCTTTGGGTAAACTGCTGCCTGTCTGGATGAAAATCCAAGTAGTTACAACTATGTAAAAGTTCGCCATGGTGTTCTTCCAACCTGTTGATTATCATTGCCATGACACAACTTCCAGGCTCTCCAGTTACATCAGCATTGTTCTGATGGAAAGGAGAGGGCTCTATGTAACTGTGACTTTTCAGGCATAATTTTTTTTTTTTTTTGCATTCTGCAGTATCCTTTTTGCCAGCAGGTTTGGATTGCGGGGGAAATGTCTCATACCTATCCTTTACTTTTCAGTGAGAATTTTAGGGAATATTGCCAGGAAATGTTATAAGATTTGTACAAGGAGACATCAAGGTTTTTCCCTTTCTTCCATCCTCCAGACATATGTCACGTGTGATGCAGAAGGGACCGTAACGAGGCAATGAGAAGAGGCAAGCTGCCTTTATAGATATAAAAAACCCATAAATATAAATTGTAATGCACAAAAACGTGGATGCTAAAACTGTTTCTGTATTAGAATCACAGAATGGTTTGGGTTGGAAGGGACCTTAAAGATCATCTAGTTCCAACCCCCCTGCCATGGGCAGGGACACCTATTAATGTGGATATGCAACTAAAGACACTAAATCATAAGTTTACTTGTTGATCTCTGCCTGTTGCAAAAAGCCCTATGATCCATTATTAGCCAGATACAGAATATAAATGTTTGGGGAAGTGGGGGAGGGAGTGTGAGGGGGAAGTCTGATATTCTTTCCACAGATCTACAGAAAAAGATCATTTAGCTCTTCTAGGGAATATGTAAGCACTTCAGTGGAAATCTTGGTTTAAGTGAAACAATACCCACAGTATGCCATCAAAAATAATTGGAGAAATTTGCTCATAATCTCGGTTAGTATTTTACATGTTAATAAATTTTTTTTCAGACCTGTACAAGGTATCCTGTAGTAGTGTGTCATATGGTTAGATACCACGAATAACACAAAGTGGGTGGCCAGTCCTTTTTATTATTTTTCTTGGTTTCCTGGCATGGTTTAAGCCCAGGTTGAGACGCCCCAGTACTTCAAACTTGCTGATTTTGCTAGAGCAGGGTCTTTAAAGAGACACTGTCTGTTAGATTTAGGCTTACTTTTAGATTGATTCAAGAAAAAGATTTTACATCCTAATGCATGCAGGAAGTTCATAAATGCAGTTCCCAAGTCTGTAAGCACTTACAAGTATTTTACTTTACATAGGAGAGTAATCTCAGGCATGTGTTTTTGCTACTTGTGGGGATATAATAGGAGTCCCATTTACTATGCCTTTAGATTTTAGTAGATAATTTATTACAGAAATGAATGCATGTATGTTTACTTTCTAAAAATAAAACAATGCAATTAAAATACCAGAAGATAAATTGAATGGTCCTGTGACTACATTTAATAAGCATTGCTAATGCTGTATAAATCAGAATCAGTATGAAACTGATCTCATGTCAGGCAGTGGGCTGTCAAACTGACGCATTTCCTATAAAATGCACAAATAATTTTTTTTGACTCTACCATTATTAGATCTCATTAGAACTTAATTTGCATCAGAGGCTAATTTGATGCATGGTCTGATGATTTTTCGTTTCTAATTCACTTGAAACTCCACATTTTTAATAGCATGGTGGGGATTTTTCTTTTCTTTTTCTTTCTTACTAAAATTCTCCATTTTAGTAAGAGCAAAGTGTTGATATTTTGCCTAGACATTTATCTTCCAAGGACAGAATGGTTGTCCAGTCACTGCACATAATGTTCTGTTAATATTAGAGTTGGCATTTCTGAAGGGAAAGA
>NW_010250602.1:31565-47278 GCF_000690775.1 Eurypyga helias | reverse complement strand
CTATTCCACAGATGGTAAAAATGGGTTACTAGTCTGCACTGCAGCAAGTGCAGTGTGATCAAGGCGGAAATATAATCTGTAGCTAGACATTCATTTTATTTACAGAAATAAAATACTAAGCACTATTTTAATAACTTTAAATGACAGAGCCTGTATATGTATTGCACATTCAATTTGAGTAGTCTAGACAGACTGTTTTCCAAGGAAAATACATTTTCATCAATATTTGTGGTATGATTCATGGTGGTGAAGAGGCAAATAACTCTTTTTATGACTGGAAGTTGCTTTAACTTGGAGCCACAAGGAAACAAGTCAATGACCGGATGATAGTGGTGGAAACTAACATTTTATAGTAATAGAGATCTACACCTTATGCTGAGTTGAAGGTTTTATTTTCCCAGGGATGGCAATATATCACAGAACATTCTGCCATTGTTTGCAAACAACCAAAGGTGGTCACTATAACGGTTTGCAGTCCGCAGTTTAGATTTACAAAGCACACAGGCAACTCTAAAAGTCATACAGGCTGTCAGGAGGCTGTGATTTGGTCAAAGTAGTTGTAAACCCTGGTGCATGCCACCAGTGCACAGTGGGCACACCAGCTGTATCTTTCATGCATAGGTACAGCTAAGCATTAGAGACATGCAAGTTGGCTAGTCTTATGTTTACCATCTGAAAAGAGGTGTTGTACAGCTTCATACGTTGGATTGGATTTATTTTGTATCTCTAAATAACTCCGATATATGCAAAGGATTGTACTTAGAACTATCTCTGTGCTGTCTGCCCCAAATAAAAAGAAAGGAAATCTCTTCTTAGGACTGTTGTAAGCCTCTGCAGCTGAGGTCAAGGTTTTTCAAGGTGATTGGTGAGCAAATTCACAGGCTCCTGTTCATGGCTTGAGAAACTGTAGGAGGAATCTGAAAGATAAGGCTGATTATTTTCTGGAAGGAAGACATAAAAATGTGTATGAATAAAAATATTTAAATAATGTACACTACAGCAAAATGTAGCAATGTAATCAAGAAAGATACTGGTGGGGAAAAATTGCAGTTACTCATGTTGATAGAGGCTTAACAGCAATAAGCTCTTCCAACTTTACTACGGGAACTTTACTCAGTTTTTTGGAAATGTTATCACCTAATCATGTGAAACAGAAGGCAAAACGTATTGTGTTTTAAAATCATAATGCTTAAAATCTTTGTCCTAGTAACTTCAGGGATTTAAGTTTTCATCTAATACACAATCTAAATGACACTGTGAAATTATTTCTTCATGAGGAGCAAAACACAGGGTCAGGCCTCTGAAACATTCATGTGTGTCCTTCAGACCATCTGGGTAGTCTACGATATAATTGTTAAATGAAAAGTGTGCATTAGAGCTTGATTCAGTTAATGTGATCATAAGAGATTAAAGAAGCAAATGAAGCTGTGATCTTCAAGGTACTGCACTGCTGGAATGCGTTTAAGCCATCCTCATGCAGTGCCATAAAGTAGTATCAACTGCCTCACCTTTTGCATGGGTGGCATCAAGCCACTCTAAAAGATCGGTTTACATGTCAACTGAGTCTAGCTACCAAAATTCATTGAGAAGAGTCATGTTTCCCCTTGTACATGTTGCCCTATTATATAAAGAGGTTATATTTGTAGAACCTAGAAAATTCTCCATAACCTGTTGCAGGCTGGTTGTGAAAGCAAGATGTAATCTGAGGATTTGCATTTGCTAAAGAACATCCTGCATTTATAGCAACCGTTTAAATTTCAATGGAGGGAAAAATGTCTTCAGCTCTAGGGTTGATCTGTGTATCAGAATTACATCTCAGTACGTGTGATTTCACAGTGGTTGACCATCAGGTTAAAAATAGGTTTGTTTGACCACACACAGTATAACATTTTTTTAAAAGTAAAACTTCGTTGTGCTGATAGCTACAGAATTATTTGTTAGTGCTCATAGACACCAGCAGCTAGGGAGTCGATTTAAGATGTTAAATAAATCAGTCCTATAGAAAAGACATACTTTTTTATAATTTTGTTTCCCAAAAAGAGTGGTTGACAATTATTTTTAGCTTTATAAAGATCTGCACCTTTTCAGGGAAAAGGTGAAATAGTCATTTTGTCTTCCCTTTCTTTTTGTTTCTTTCCTTCTGCTTTTCATAAACTGTGTGATTTACTGAATGGATGGCAAAACGGTGTCAGCTGGTATACTGTGTAATGAAGTATGCCTTAATTGGCTTCTAGGTTTTCTTGCTTTTGCTGTAAGGACAACAAAATTTGAGAGGAGAAAAGCAGTATCTGTATTTACAGACTTCTAAGCATAGTTGAATCATATGTTGCAGCACTCAAGTCCAACTGAGGTAAAACAAAAAAGAAAAACATGGAAATTAAATGCTAGGAAGAGACTTCCATAGTTGGGAATGCGGTGCTTCACTTCAAAAGTGCAAATGCTACAATAAAACACATGCATACCTTCCTGTAGATGAACAGCTCTAGTTGGATTTTTTTGGGGTGTTTCTCTTTTTAAAGCATAAATATCAAAATGTGGATTTCCAGTGCTCATGTAAAAATTCACTGTCAGTTGGTAGCTTGGTGATAGGCTAGCACACTTTATCTGGAATCATCTTTGGAGAGAAACATTGTATATCAGGCATTAGCATGCTCCGAGACCACACACCAGGTGCACGATGAGGTTTATGGGGGCAGGGGGAGTTGTTTGGGGTTTTATTTTAAACATAATCATGCAAATACTACTGTGATGTGATTCAGAGAACGAGCTGTGATGAGCTACTCTAATTGTAGTGCTGTAATGACTTTTAATGTTGTTTGCTCCTCTTCATCATTGGCTTTCCATCTCTGCTGGACATGACACATAGAATCATAGAATAATTTGGGCTGGAAGGGACCTGCCAGGTCCAACCCCCCTGCCATGGGCAGGGACACCTTCCATTAGACCAGGTTGCTCAAAGCCTCATCCAGCCTGGCCTTGGACACTTCCAGGGATGAGACATCCACAGCTTCTCTGGGCAACCTGTGCCAGTGTCTCATCGTTATATGTGGTCTCCCTGGAGCCTTCTCTTCTCCAGGATGAACAAGCCCAACTGTCTCAGACTTTTCTTCATAGGGGAGGTGCTCCAGCCCTTTGATTTTTGTGGTCTACTCTGGACTGCCTCTAACAGGTCCATGTTGTTCTTGTACTGGGGATCCAAGAGTTGGATCCAGTACTCCAGGCGGGGTTTGTCCATATAAGTCTGTCTAGCTTGTTGGTGAAGACCCTCTTGTCCCACTTGGTCAGGTGAATCTCATCAGCTCCCAGCAGATCCAGTTTCTTCAAAGTAAATACATGATCATAGAAGCCAAAACATAATCACCCTCTAGTAAACTAACCATGTTTGGCACGTTATTGACTTGGCCCAACGATCACACTAATACTCTGAAATTAATTCTCTTTCTCTAATATAAATTACTTTGTTTTATGGAAAAAGAGTTCAGAAGCAGTGCAGCGGTTGCAGTGTAGTTGTCACAGCACATGAATTGGTTGGAGTGCCAGGATTGTGTGCCTAGGTCCCGTTGTGTGTAATCCATACTCCTGGCATAGCTGAATCACCTCAGGTGTTTGTAGAATCATGTCTTTTGTTTGAATTGCTGAATTTCATCACAAGGTCACTTGCATGGGGATATGTTGCATTATCAAGACATCCTCTTTTCCTGCTTTGTTGTGAATAGAAACAGTTGTTTCAGTTGCCAATTATCTGCTTGACCATATATTGATTTGTGTCCCCAAATTAAAGAAAAATGACTGCTTAGTCTCAAAAGACCAAAGTGTAATTGATAGCTGAAAAGGGTCAAGCAAATTTCAGGTAAAGGTTGAAGTATAACAAACGTCAAACAACCTCATGGCTCAGAGAGATCTTTCTCATGGTTGAGTAGGTAAGGAGTTCACTAAGAGAAGGAATACCCTATTTCTAGGATTTACTGTGGTGTTCTTTTTTTCTAGCAGGGAAGTATTTCCATAACGTGTCTGCTAGAAAAGTAGCATGCCCATGCTTGCTGTCCTTTAGAAAAATTCTGAGTCAGCAGGATGGAGAACCAGATAGATGGGAGAAGTGGATGCATAATGGGTGGGCAGAAAATAATAAAAAAGTGCATATGTGAAGGGAGGGAGAACAGGGACTTTATGCTTCTCTAAAGCATAAAGGAAAAGATGATTCAAAATGCATTATGGACAGGACAGAAAGATATTTTGGGCTTTAAAAATGTACGGGGAGAAAAAAAGGTTACTATTCCCTAAGCCCAAGTGACCTCAATTTAGACTTGCTTTCTATTTTGTTCCCAAGAGGACATATGCCCAGATCTCTGTAGGAAATCTGGGTGCCAGCTGGCACAGTGGCTTTTAGAGAGACCTCATTTTATATTTTTAGAACCTGGCAGTATCAAGCACCTTCATCTGTAATAAGCCGCTGTTTGTAATATCTGTGAAACTGCATTTTAATGTTTAAGTTTCTTTTCCAACCTACTAATAAGGGCCAGGCTATTGAGAGCTGTCAATAGGGCCAAAAAGAGTGTTTTAATGTTGTGAGGTGTGTGGGTTCAGGCTTTTGTTTTTCATGAATTTACACCTTTTGGCAGGCTCCAGGTTATTACCTTGTATGATGAAATACCATCTTCCCATTATTTTAAGTCTGTATTGAGCAGAGGCTTCAATAAATCCTTTGTAGTAATAGTAGAAATCTGCCATATTACATTCAGTGTTAAAATTGGAGGCAAAGTTGCTTGGAGTACTGCCTTTAATTTTTCTGGGACAGAAATCAGAAAGTATTGAGCATCATATTGTATAATGATTTGTCCAGTAAAATAGAATTTCATGTGGGTATTGAGGGAACAGATTCAGTTCTCTTGCCCTAGTTCTACCTTCTGCAATAAAATTTTCAAGCCTCCTGGCCAGCTTAGGGAGGGTGCCTGGGGACCTCTCTTAGCAGTGGTAGAGGTGCTCTTGCAGAGTGCAGGTGATGATAGGCAGCCTATTTGTGTTCATTTAATGTGAGGAACAAAGCCACCTCAGCTCCAGAGGAGGCAAAATGGCCACTGGCATGTGGCAGCCACTGGTTCAGGATGGGTCTGCTTCAGCTTATGCTAACTGTAGCTCCAAGCTTTCATTGCTTAAAACTTGACCGAGCCATTTAGGTTTTGTAACACTAGTAACCATTGTTTGATTTTCATGTAAGTCTAACTGAGGGGAAAAAAAAAAAAAAAAAAAGATTTGTTTTGGGTGTAATTCTAGAGTGCTTTGTAAAATGTTTTGCACTGGAAGAGAAAATGAAAGTATTTATGTACAGTAGCAGTGAAATAGTGCATCCAAAGCTTAGTTAGAGAAGGATTCTGTAGTGTATAGCTGTAATGTTGAAGTTTGTCATTTATATGAAGTTTATTAGCGTTCCTCTGAACTCCTGTTAATATGTTTTCTGGGTTTTTTTTCAGCGCTTCGTTGTAGTCTCCAGTTTCTTGGAAACGTTGCAGCAGGAAATGGAGATTCCCAGAATAGCATTTGGAAGTGTGCTTTCCCAGATCTCTTCTTGTAAGCATGGATGAGGGTTTTTTTTCTAATGCAATTTTTGTGGTTGTATTCGAATCTTTTTTGTACATGGTAGTTGTGCTCTACTAGCACCATGAAGCTTTGAAAAATAACTTTGAGAATGGGATGGTTGAGACCATATCCTGTAGGTGGTTTTTTTTTTTTGTTAGTCAACCACAGGGGTCAGGACCTTCAAAACCTGCTTGTTCTAAACTGACAGTAAATTGTTTTTAACAGAAACTGGAAGAAAACTCTATTTCAGATTACGAGGTTCAAACATAAGCTTTATTTAAGAGGTGTTTTCAAGTAGTTATACCCATTTCCAAGAACACAGCTTTTTCTTTATGCACTTTGCTTCTGTGCAGACCTGTCCGTATTTGTCGATCAGATGGAATCTACACAAGTGACTTAATCTTAGTGTCTTCCAATGGTTTTGCACCCCTCCTAACCTCACCATGATATCTTCCTGCAGGTTTGATGACACACGTATAATGAAATATTAAATAAATGATTTTTTGAAGACACGACAATATTGTTGATGTGTTTGGCCAATATTTTTGTAGTGAGCTTGTAGCAAAAGGCACATTCGTTCAATGCGATAATAATTCTGAGTGTGTTTTTGGAGCCCACTTGTCAGCATTCAGTATAGAGGGATCTTATGATACTAGAGGCAGATGATTATTATGGCTTCACCCAATTTCTAGATCTTCAGTTATCCAGTTTAGCATTAGTTTTGTGAATTGCCAGTTAAGTTTGACCTTTAGCTAGGAGTTAGATGTTTTTCTTTGCAGATGATTTCTATCCCTCTTAAGCAATGACAAATTCACGATTCTCGAAGAGACAGCTTAGGGAATTTATCTGCGAGAAGAACAATTCAGTGAGCTGAATGTCACTAGTCTGTTTTTCCAGGGTCAGTTTTAACTCCTTATTTTCTATTGAAGGACGTGTCTAACATACAGTGATGAGAAAATTGTTGCCTATTGTTGTATGGTCCTGTTCACATGCCTCAATTCAGACAAAGTGAGAGAACTACTGGATCCTGGGAACTTGACTGTGGCTGTTCGTGTCCTGAAAGTCTATGAAGAGCGGTTGGATTCTGAATGGTCGTATGTATCTTTTGGGGTTTTTTTCACCCTCTTAATTAGGTGTTTTTCTAGTGTAAAGCTCTGTATTAAAACATTTAAATTTGTGACACTGCTAAATAGTAAATGAAGATCTATTGAGAAATTAGTGATTTGGTATAGAGGTAATTTTCATGATACTGTCACTGTTTTGATTTCTGTTAAAATAAGACTACACTTTTGTTGAGGATGTAGACAGGAATTTTAAAATCATGGTCTTTTTCTTGTTTAGTGAAACAGGGTTCTAAAATGTGAACCAATTTATACTTGTTTGTTGATTTGTGGAGATTTTTAAAATGAAGTTAATGTAAAATATAGTTTTATAGACTTTGGTTACTGGGTCATGCCAGGAAGACTTGTATCATTAATGATTCTGAGTACGACATAGAAGGTGGGATTTTTTTTCCTTTTTTTTTTTTAAGAGACCTGTTGTCTAGTAAAACATGCAGTCATTTTTATACCAAACAGGAGAGACATTTTGTTTGTGAATCTTACATGTTTCGTTTTGATACTTCAAGAGGACCTAATCAGTGGTCTTATTCCATTGAGCTTTTACATGTTTTGCCAGTGACTATTCTGGTAAATATTGCTGTCAGTTCTGTACTTGAGAAACATTCTGCCCTGCATCAGCAAGGATACATGTTCAGTTAATTGTTATATGATGCATTCCAGGGGGTGGGGGGAAAGATAGTTTGTATGTTTTTGTAGTATTCTTGTGAAGATCATGTTTAAATTCAAAATGTAATTAGGAAGAATTGTTGGGTTTTACTAGTTATTTGGAAAGCCTCTGAACAGAGTTAAAATGGTTGAATGCACCGCAAATGTCTTTTAATAATTTGCTCTTGTACTGAAAAAATTACTTGAAAACTTGTTTGTTGCTGGGCTTTTTTCATAACCAGGTCGATTTGCTTAAGGCATAAATAGTTTTCAGAAAGCAAACAAAGTTTCAAGGTTAGATGACTGGACTTCTGTTTCAAAAGTGACAAACTGAATCTTTAGTTTTGGCATCTGTCAATATAAACACGTGTGAAGGATTGCTTTTAAAATGATTATCTTGATTTTCCTTGGTTTTCTTGATGTATTGAAGATATGCTGAAATGTATTCTGACTGAGATATGGAAGCCAGGGAGAACTGGAAGAGGTTGTCAAGGTGTTAAATTTATATTTTGAATGCAATTGCAGAGTAAATGCAGCATCAAAATAAATGCCAAGGTATCCGTTTTCCTGATCTTTCTAGTTGGAAGTGCATTCTGTTGATGTTACGATGAAAATGTCTTACCTCCGCTAAGGATGTTTGATGTGGGTGGGAAATGGTCTCTCTTCAGAGTAATCTTGAGATTAAAAATGGGCAACCTTCTGTGCAAGGATTAAGACAATGATGAAGGAAAAGAGATGAGTAGAAAAGAGTAATCGTAGTCCTGCCATAAGGCAGTTGCAGAATGTTTCCCTCTAATGCTTGTCAGAATGCGGAGTTCCTCATACAGGGAATATAAAAAACCCATTGCAGTATCTTCCAGACACTAAGAAAAGAATACATTTGGTTTTCTTTCAGAGTGCTTTGACGTTAGTTGATTAAGTCTCAATATCAGTTTTCCCAACTGAAAGAAAAAATAATGAGTTTGTAGTATACATCTCTTGGCATTTTGTACAGTCATCTTGAACTGAACTATAAATGTGAATCTTTGTTGTTGGCACTGTTTTAAGTCAATACAGATAAAGTGCATTCACAAGTGCAAAATCTAAACCAAGAAGTGTATTGCTGCAGGGCAGTATTAAGCATTGAGTTGAATTCAAATAGCATCACCTTGAAAGTGAAAGGGAGAATTCCTTGGTAGAAAGGGGCTGACTTTTCTGTCTCTTTGTAGCTCTACCAAGTTTTTGTGATTCCTGAAAATCGTATTTCTTGATCCTCACTTTATTTGTTTTTCTAATACTGCATTTCTTATATCTCCCATCTCAAGAACCACACTTGCTCTCTGGTTCTCCCTTGTGTTCACTTGTTCCTATTGTGAGATAATATTTGTCATGGCTGAGTGTAATTTAAATGGCAAAATACGTTCGTTCTTCATGCTAGATTTTAAAAAAAGAATTATTAAAAAAAAAAAAGATTTCCATCCTGAAAGAAACGATGATATTTATGTATTAGAATACATGAAGTATCTTTGGTCTACTTGCTGTGGAGAGGGAGGTATGAAAGTAACATTTTCATGTCCTTTTTTATTTATTAAAAACCCCAGGTTGGTGTAAGAGGCTTATTTTACCTATTTTCAGTGGAAATCTGCCAGCATGTACCATTCCTTATGGTACCATAAACACTGATTTAAACATGATTTTGTGGTGTGGTGTTTTTTTTTTCTTTCCTCCCCTCTGCCTGGTAGGCATAGGTCTAGTGTGTCTGAGCCCATCCATGAATCTTGTGAGTCTGTACTGCGTGGTATTTCTGTGGAGTGGAAGGTTTGGAAGAGCCTACGAAGTTAGTCTTTTTATAAGTAGAACAATCATCGTAAAGTCTTGCCTTTTTTTTTTTTCCAAATTATCAAGAGGGTTTTTTTCTTACTGTTATCTTGGCAGTAATACTGCAGCATGTATTTCACAGGCAGCAAACTTTTATTAGTTTAGCTTTAATTACAGAGGGCGTTCACTTAATCCTATGAATAACTGACTACATTTTCCCAAGTTACCTGCAGCTCGTATCTTGGATTCTTCCTTGCATTTTTCTATCATTTTTCCATTTGTAAAGCATGTACTGTAAGAATGTTTGAGTATTACATGTGACGTCACACAGCTGAACCTCTTGGTCCAAAAAGTTTCCTCTTTCCTTCCCCACACACCACACCCCTACTCCCCATCCCCTAGAACATTAGAATTGCTTTGTTGAGGGTGGTCTGGAGTCTGAAAGGCTGTTTCTTTTATTGCCACTAATTGTTTTACTGTGAGATAAATGTGGATGGATATAATCACATATGGTAACGATGGTACCTTCTGTTGCTTGCTTGCTTTCTTTCCTTTTTCCTGTTGTTGAGCATCAGGCAGCAAGCTGGACAGCACTTGTGCTGACTTTCTTGTGTCCTGCCTGCTTGAGCACTTTCCTCTGCTGGTTCTCTGAATTCAGGGCAAAGTTCTACTGATGCCAGCCACGTTGCATTGATTTTCTGTAGGAAGGTTGTGAACTTTTCACCGCTCTCCATTTACTAGTGTAAAGTGCTGCTCTGTTCCTTTGATCATACAGACAAGGCAGTGTCCAGAAATGGCTTCCTAACACGTACTTCTCTGTGAAGAGAAAAGCTGAACAGTAAAAGGGGTTTCTTATTTTGATAGAAGTGATGTTATTTACTTTGGCTAATGAAAGCTGAAGATTATTTTTTTGACAACGATAAGTGAAAAGCTAAGCTTTGTTCTCGAGTCAGTGTTAGTACTGAAATGTAGTAATGCTGTCGCTATAGGTCAGCTTTTGAAATTGTGTAGGCTTGCCTTATGCTGATAATAGTTGTTCTTTCATTAGAGCCTTCTATTTCTAAAACATTTTTTGATATCAAATGAATTGCCATTTTCTGCAATTACGTGTGGGAAAGAAACAGTTATTGCGGCTTTGAGGATATGTTTAGAATGTTCGGCCTCTGGTGTCCAAAGCTCTTGCTTTGGTTTCAATTTTTATCACTGCATATCATCTTCCTGGTTAGAACTAATTCTTGGTTCATTACTAAAGCACTTTTTTTCTTTTCCTCAGCAAAGAACTAAGTTACTTTCTGAAACGGAACAGTTTGTGTGAGATATAGTCAGGTAAAAGTGTATAAAAAGATTTCTGTAGCTTTTCTTTTGAAGATGAAGTTAAGGTTTGGATGCCTCTCTGGCTGGGCTATAGAAAAAATATTTTGTCAGCAATTCACTGAAAATTTGGAGCTGTACTTTAGCTTTCACTGAAGTACATACCACTAGGATTGCTTAAATGAATTTACATAGCCGCGGTATTTGCAACAGAGCCAGTACTCTAATTTTAAAGATTTGGGTCCCTTGTGCCGCAGCTAACAAAGTGCACAGCAACCATTTTTAAGTGGCTGTTACGGCATTATATGGCTGAACCGAAATACAAACTATTCTTCCAGGAAGTTATGCTCACTGCTGGACTCACAGATGACTGAAATGAAGATGTTCTTATTTTTAAAGTTAAAAATAGTACTTAATTTCTGCCTACCTTCTTTTCTCTCAGCCGGCGCATACAGTTTCACATTGCACTGAATATAAAAGTGAATGCCACGTGTGTTTATTCTTCTTGGCTGGTCGTTCTTACTGTCAAATTCTGCTTTTAGGTATTGTGAAACTTTCTTTGAACAACCAGGCAAGTCTTGGTTATAGGCAAAACTTTTATTCACAATTTCATTCCCTTTTATTGTGCACTGAAATTTATTACTTAATGTTCCTCTAAGTTAGTATCCAGTGAATTCCACAAATAAACACAATGCTCAAACCTGTTTTTGCATTTGCTGCCACGAACCATAAAGACCAAGACAGGACATCCGGGACAAATATTTGGATTTAAGGCCATTGGCTGAGCTGTAGTCTCCCATGGGGCCCTTACTACTCCATTTGGCTAACACATGTTGGGTTTTCTACTCTTCACCCATCACAGGAGGGCAAGCACATCTTTAAAATCTCGTTTTGCTGAATTGGCAGTTCCTTCTCTCTTCATGATCTCATATGAAGAGAGTTTATAATCCAGTTTTCCATCTTCAAGCTGGAAAAGTCCTTAGGGAAAGTTCAGGAGAAACTTCTTTCCGTGTGTGACGCCTTTTGGCTTCTCCATCCAGTCTCGCATTATTTCTAGGGAGATTTTGTCAGAGGAAATCTGGGATTGTTCTGAGCAGTTCCTTGGAGGTCCTTTTTTAGAAGCAGCTGTTGGTACCGGACCTTTTGCATTTCTTTTTCTGTTTGCCATAAACCCGTCTCTCAGAGAGCAGATGAAGTGTCCTTACAGGCAGGATGTAGCTTCTGGAATTTTCCTGTCACGTTTGCCCACTTCTCAAATCATGAGACGTTTGGTAGAAGACAAGGATCTCCTGTGGGGGAAGAGGGAATATCTGAAGTGTTGGCTATGCTTCCTGAGAGGGGTGGGTTATGGGAGATAAGGCCTCAGTTTAACAACTTCTGAATCTAATCAGTGATGGAAAGCTAAATCATCCACTTTCTAAGCAGTTTTTGAAACAGAGGAGAGCTGTTTTGCAGACCAGCGTAGTGTGATTTTTGAGACTATAATCACCAATGCATTTAAAAGATGTGTTTATAGATTGACAGTGTGACAAAAATTGCTGAAACTTGGAAGAAGGGGAGGTAACAGTGCTGTGATGCACACCTAAGTGTCTTCATGAGTGATACACTTTTTATTAAGTAGTTTCTGGGCATGCTATGAGCTAAGAAATCATTAATAAATTCAAGAAGGAAGTCAGTTCTGTAAGGAATGCTCTGGTCAAATTTTGTATTCAGTCCTTGTATGATCATACCTGTTTATCCAGACCAGATGGTCGTAAGGCTCATTTCATTAAGCCTGTGGCTACTTGTACACATCAAAAATGCTTCTATGACTGAAGTCTGTGAAGTTGCAAAATGTAATTAATTGATTTAATAAATATTCTCTTGATTTAAGAACTGATACCTCCTCCTCTTTCTCTTTAGAAGCTTGATCCTCTCAACAGCTCCAAGATTATTTTTTTTAATCATTGCTATGTTTGCCAACTTTAATACTAGATGCTGAGTGGTATTTTAAAATGGTATTAATTAACATACATTAGACAATGTATTTTTAAACTGCTTCTAAACTTCTAGTCAGCATGGCTCCTGAACTTGTTTCAGGCTAGCAATCCTGTAATCTTGGATACTAGGAGCACTTCTAAGGTAGCTGCTGCTGGTCTAACTCCCAAGAGCAATGATCTGAGAAGGCAGATTATGTACCTCCAACTGAGGTTCTGCAAAACGCTGCCCGACTGGCTGTACACAGTTTTATGTTGTAGCTTTTGGCTACTTAGAACAAGAAGAATTGGGAAGTTTTCAGGACTAAAAGCAGTTGAAACTTACCTCTCTTGTCCTGAATGTCTGGATCTGTAGCTGGGCTTGCAAAGAGTGCCCAGAGCTTTCTGCTCTCAGAGTTTCAAGGAGCATGATGTTACAGAATATATTTCAAAGCGTATGTCTTTGCAAAGACACTGGCTTTGCAGAAACAAGTTAGTTTCCTTTCTTTGATTTGATTTATGGCATACACTAATTAAATGATCCTATCTTCTTGACTGTTCTTTGCTGTGCTGTTGTCTTCAAAAAAAATGTGGTGTTCTCTGCAGAATGCAGCTACTATCTAGGCTATTAGTTTAAGAATTAATACTCTCTAACTTTGGTGAAAAACTTCCATGCTGCTACAGCCTGGTGATGAGTGACCATTCCTGCCCTACCTTTAGTCCTGAGACCTTGTCCTTTCATTTAGCCTCCCCCTTTCAGGGTTGGTTGTGATCTGTTGTTTCCAGCTTGCTCTAGTCATGATCATAGTTGTGGGATTAACATTCCCTCCAAAATATTTCCTTGGACATGGAAAGTTTTTGAAATGTTCAACCTCAGTTCTGTTGCTACTGCCCTCTTGTGATTCCTCCACTCCACCCCCCTTAGTATTACTTACTTCCTTTCTATCTCTCTTCCTGAATAGCGGATCTGTCTCTTAAGCTGCCATCGCTCTGTCTACATTATACATCTTTTGGTTATGCTTCATTCACTTGTGTTGCATCTTTTGTTTCTGTTCAAAGGGATGAGAGTGGTTTTCAAGCCCTTGTGAGACAATAATTTATTTATCTTCCATCTTCCCAGTGTACCTCTGTAGTGGTATGCTGATTTCATTCTTCTAAAGTGTGGACATACTAAATTGAACATATCTTAACCATCAAAGCAGATACACTTACTCCATAAGCTAATTCTCTTTTTGCAGTGCTGCCTTCTTTCAACAGCTGCTGCCTACAGAAGGATGCTGTCAGGGAATTGAACATATATATCCTTCCTTTAGGAAACAAAGCTGGAATACACTGCTTAGTATCTGAAATGTATTTCCTACTCACTCTGTTTCTGTGTGATTACTACCAAGGGCTGAAGAGTCCTCTGTAACAAACTCCCTTGCATTTCAAAAGGAAGAAGAAAGCATAGGCAGTATCCCGTGTCATATGTGCAGTATGCTTGCTGACAAGGCTTGCTAGGCACTTTTTTTTTTAGTAAAAGCTTTTTCTGAAAACATGCAGAGAGCTATGCTTTAGGCTCTGGAAAATTGTGGAGCCTTTAAAAAGTCATTCCCATGTGTTTCCCCACACATCCACATCCACTCCTTTTCGGGTTTGTATTAATCAACAGCAGGCAAGTGCTGTTGATTAGTGCTGTTGACACAGTTTAGAAGGTACTGACTGTATTTAGAAGAGAAACCAGTGCAGAATGCCACGAGATCTATTTTAGAATATTGAACCTGCAAACATATGTGTTTTGTAAAATAATTAGGAAAAAGTAGTGCAAAATTACATTATAATTTATCCTAACCAAGACCAGTGTGTATTCTAAAAGCTGTTTATTAAAAAGTATTGTAGAAATACTTCAGTGGTTCCGTTAGAGATGAGAGTATAGCTTGTGTCATCAGTTTTTCCAAGTGTGTGCACGGGGCAGTGTAGCTACTATGGAAAGAAAAAACAGGTTGTATTTTTGATTCCTGAAGTGCAAGGAACAAAAATCCTCCATTTTAAAATGAGGCGTAATGTGCCTTTTGGCTTCTAGAAAAACGATATTAAGAGTGTGGTCAGCTGTTTGGCATTGGAAGTAACATCTACTTTCTCTTTTTGAAACCACAGCTCAATGATGACTGTAAAGATTAGGATGTGGAGCTCCCCCTCCCAATTCTTTGCCTTTGGTTATTTTGTCCTGGCTTCTGGAAGGACATGAGGACAGAAGCTAATGCCTCTGTGGCAAGGAGTCTTGCCCATGGGCACAGCTGTAAAGGCGAAGATGGGATTCCTCAGTAGAGTGTTTGTTGCTTAATTGTTATGTGTGTGGTGGAGAAACCAGGAAAAGTTACACACACACACACACCCCCTTTCTGTTTTTTTGGCTGGCAACTCTGTCTTTTCTCTCTGACAGTTTAGGGTGTCCCCTGCCCCCTTCTGCTCTCCAGAAAGTAATTCTTACTTTTAATTCCAGGAAAGTTGGAATTATGTTCCAGGTTCCAAGTTCAATTGTGGTTTTAAATAATACTGACAATTGGAAAAGTTTCCTTAATTGTGAAGATCTGAGTAGCTTCCACTTCCTATCTGCAGTAGCAGTGTATTGGTATGGAATTCCTCAGTCTTTCAAAGCCCAGCCTCGCACGTTTATTTATCTTGTCACCTCTTTCTTCTTGTGTATTTTGTGGAGGAGGGGGGCAGGAAGTGATTGTATTGCTAATCATCTTCCAGTTTTTCTTGGTAGCTCTTCAGAAAAAGATTTATTCCAACTTCATACATTAAAAAAAAAAAAAGGAAAAAGAAAAAATCTTTAGTGCCTCTCAGATGTAGCTATCAACTTGAATGGGAGTGTCTTCTGAATCAGAGAAATATTACAGATAATCTGAACTCAGTCTTCTAGACCAGAGAGTTGACTTGGTGGACAGTATTGTGGCCTGTAAGGAGGATGCATTCATTATGGGTGATGCCTTTTGAAGATGGAAGGATGTTCACTGTTGAGCTTGATTCAGCTCAGGAGAGGAGTATTGTGATGCTTGAAACTTAAATATGGAAATGTGTTTTCTTGCTCCGCAGTGAGAAGTGCTGGTGTTTGAGTGGGATGAGTTATCTAGCTTCTGCAGGTCTTCGTGATAGCACATGTTCCATTTGTTCTGAAACAGCTTTATAATTGTAATTGTTTTTTAAATAGTTTTGATAGTGTGCTTACATTCTTGTGCAAAGACAAAGAATATTTCTGCTTCAACGATAGTTGTCTTAATTTTGTTATTAAATATTTTGGATAGGGTACTACCATAGCAGGATGATG
>NW_010250602.1:0-31554 GCF_000690775.1 Eurypyga helias | reverse complement strand
CGGAAGAGAAGTTGGCTGATCAAATAGAGGTTCGCGATGTCTTTGTCTTCTTTCTTCTAAAACGTGTGTGGGGCTTTTCTTCCTCATTTTTTAAGACCAAGGACACTGTTCTCTGAACTTGCTAATGGGATCAAATCAACTTAATATCAAGCATGACATTTGATGCTAAAGTTGATTGCTTACACCTGGCTTTGATTGCAGCAAGCTTAGTGGTCATTTGGAATATATGAGCACAAATGTAGCTTATACTATTTCATCTTGGCTGCTTCTCAAGTTCAGTTTGGTACAATGCAGCCCTTGTGCTATTGTGAAATCTTTGAACTGAACATCTCCTGTATCTATCTAGTATGTAAGCACTTGGGTTTTTTTAGGATTTGAGCCAAACAATTTTTAAAAAGTCAAGAAAATTGGCATATTTAACACTGTTAATTTGTTACTGTGTTACGCTTGCATAACAACTTCAATTTTCACCATTTCCTTCACTAAATTACAGTGGTCCTAAGTTTATCCCAGTGGTTCTGCTGTTGGCCCCCAAAGAGAGTTTAAATCTTCTACTAAAACCTTTTGTGTGCATCTGAAATTCCATATTCAGTCAGTAACCCAAAACTGAATGTCTTTTTTATATTTTTTGCGGAACTGTGTTCCGCAAAACTGATTATTATGATTTTTTTTTTTTTTTGAGCTCCAGATAAAAGCCTTTGCTTCTACTCAAATCCTTGAAAAAACAAGTCAGTTGTTAGCATTCTGAAGGTTTCACTGTTGATGGCTTGTATGGCACACATTGTTGATTTGGGAAGTGTAGAAGTGTTCCCCTTGTTGGCCCTGCTTATGGCTTGGATCAGTTGTTACGGCTGAGTCTGCGCTGTTCAGTTGGAATACATTTGTGCTGTCGACTTTGAGGAAGTCCATAGGTTCAGATTTGTGTTGGAAAACTCTTGAACCGATGCTACGCTGCTCAGAATGCCAGTTTTAAGTTGATGACTCCCTATGCCTATACTATTTTTTTTTTTCTGTGAATGTGTGTACAAACATCAGTAAAAACGCACAGCACAAAGTAGCTGTTCTTCTCCCTCCCCCTCTTAAAAAATGTCTAGTTTACAGTAACTGAACCAGATGCTGGCTAAGTCCACGGTTACCGTTAGAAATATAATAGCTATTAATCTTTTGGACCTCTTGTTCTCCTATTTCCCCAATTGTCACTGAGTATTTGTCCAAAAAATACGTCATTGCAGTTGGAAGGCTTCTATGTGATCTTCTTATTAGCTATGTAGTGGATTATGGATACACAAAATAAAAGGCTGTCAGCAAAGTGAAAAGTAGGGAGGAGGTAGAGGGAATATTGAGATTGCTTGGGTTTCATATTATTTTAGCGATTCTTTCTCAGCAGCTTCATCAGCTCAGAGGATGCTCTGAGAATTGACCTGTAATTATTTTATATTCTACAGGTAGACATGTTGCTTTAGTATGCATATGCCTATGCAGCATCTATAACACTGTCAGTACTCCTAGGAATGTAATTTGAGGAGAAAAATGTTTTTGTGTACTTTGTTTTTTCCCATAATGCTTAGCGTACATGTCAGGGTTGAAATTAAATGACTAGCATCGGCTATTGACTGCTGTGAATGGTGCGTGGGAAAAGGATCAGTGTAAATACTGGCATTAGCACAAGTGTAGCCTGGCCATATTTACCTGCCTCGTAGAGCAAGAAGTTGTACTTGGTTATCAGCTTAGGTTCCTATTATACAAGGAGGGTATTTTTTTGTAAGTTGAGAACAATATTTTGCTGCTTTGCATCTGACAAAGAAGTTTCCAATTGTTTTGATGCTTTGTTAATAGTTTTTTTTTTTTAAGAGAAACTATTTGGGCACTTTTTTGACCGTTTGGTGGGCTTAAAAACAGTGTTATGAGAAGCGTAAGAGTTTTCAAGCTTGAACTTTGGCTTTTTGCTGGGATGCATAAACAATTGGATGACTGTTTTATTAATTGAATTGGGGTGTGCCTTATGTATAACTGGCAAAAGACTAACCTACTTTCATTCAAGTATTTGAGTAAAAGTGTGCTAATTGGTGTGAAGTGGCCGTTGCTGGAAAAATATTGCAGAGCAATGTGCAATTATATTGTGATAATTTGTATCTATTGGCAGATAGAAGCATGTCACACGGTCCTCTACAAGTAAAAATAACCAGCACTATTGTAAATGTAATGCGTTTTTTGTCGCAACAGTAACACTTTTCTTTTTTTTTCCTTTAGGTTCTTGATTGTTACAGACCATTTGCTGAAATGTCCAGAGTTGGTGAAAGCCCTCTATGCCAAACTGAGCAATCAAGAAAGGTAACCCCAAAAACCAATGTGGCTTTTAGTATTTAGCATTCCATATAGAGTATCCTGTTCACATGATTGAAAAACTGTGTGGTTTCATAGTTGGCACAAAATCTCTAAATACATGTTTCTATGTCAGTAATGGTTTTAAATTGGTTGGTTAACATTACAGCTTAGCCACAACTGGCAGTGATTTATGTAGGGTTGCAGAATCCAGGTTGGCGCCATTACTTGGTAAAGAAATACTTAAAAAAAAAAAAAAGACAGGATTTCATGCCTGTGTCTTGGTATCATAAGAGCACCACACCCTGCACTGTTTTACAGCTATACACTGTTTACAGCTTTGACTGTCCTCAGCTGTTCATACTCCTGTTGTAATTACAAGAAATTAAAAGGAAGCCTTTACTGAAGTTGGAAGTGTGTCTAATACTGGTTGGCAGAACCTAAAATCCTAGGTGGGCAGATGCCCGCGATTACTTCATGTTTTAGTCTTTCCACTCTTAAACCTATAAAATCCTTCAACAACCTTCACCTTGAAAGAAAATAGCTAGTTTTCCTTCAGGTGTTTGAGTAAATGTGTGCTGAATTGATTGGAAATGGCCAGTGCTATAACTGGGAAGATACTTATTTACGATGGCTTTAGTAGAGAATCAGGGAAGATTAAATTATTTTGTTAGAATAATCAATTTTGGAAAATCCTGTGCCATTTTACAGTTCCTCCAGCTGCTTGAAGATTTTGTGATTTTGTGTATGTATTCAACATGGCTACTTTGTTCCCCATCACCCAGTGTAACTGCAAGTTATGCAGGTAGTTTTTGCAGGTGAAATACAAAGCAGTAAGCAAAACAGTCCATTAATGGTTTGGGGTTTTTTCTGTGTTTTTTTGCCATGACTAAAGCCATGGTGTTATTACAAATGGGGGTACAGAGACTGATTAGATTATAAAGACAAAGTGGTGGCAGGCAGAGAGGTAGTTTATGATAGGTTGAGAACCATAGAGAAAGTATCAATGTATAGGTATGGGGTAGAAAACAAGGAATAAGAATGGGAAATACTGTCTTCCTTCTTTATTCAGGCTGACCAAATAGGAATGAATACGAGCTGTGTGCTTGCTGTGCTGCCTTGGAGGTAGGGACTCCTTAACTAGTTAGTGAGAAAGACTGTGTTAAGTGAATGAGCTAGAATCTGGGGGATGTCATGAATGGCAGTTTGTATGTTTTCATAGTCCCCTTGAAGATAGGCAGGACTGGGCTAGGGTATTCAGTTGCATTTAAAGCAACAGATGTCGTAAGTTTCTAGGAAGGTTTCGACTGGGTTTGTTGCATTCGCTGTGCTACAGACTGTGATCAGCTATCTTGACAGACAGGTTTTTGATGTAGGCATCGTATGGACGATCACATGCAGGATGGCTACTCGTAGCATAGTCACTGAATTCATTATCAATCCCAAGAGTTCTGCAAATCAAGTAAACTCCATTAAGCTTTTCAAAAACAGTGCAGTTGCTTATGAATTTGATACTGCTTAATTTACTGTGAAACATATGGAAGTAAGTGGTGTAGAAATAGTCCTTTTGCATCTGAACTATAGAGGAAAACCCTGCCATGGCTTCCTACCTAATGTTAGCGTGTGTAAGAATGCATTCTTTTGAGATATATGAGGAGACAAACCCAATTCAGATAGAAACATTTTGACTGTCATTTGCTGAAGAAAAAAGTAACCGTATAAACCAAAGCATAGGGAATTTATTGTTTCAAAACGAGACAAGAAGCCTTCACCGCAAGAGTTGCCGCACTGAGTGCCCAATAAGGCTGACTAAGTCATATAAATGAAGAAAGGACAGATGTGGTATTGAGGTGTCTGAGAAAGTCAGCTTGAGCTCATGAATATATGGTAACTCTCAGTTACAGTATTCTCTATCATGCATTAAATACACTTGCTTGAAATATATTTACTGAAACAAAATTAACTATGCTGAGAAAGTTTGCAAATACATACGTTGGTGGTGACTCTTAAAGTTGGCAGTTGCCTTAGATAACCAAAGTATATGCAGTTGCATAACCGCAGTTATTTGCACTATTCACAGTATTCACACTATTCAAAGTATTTCCTGTAATTGAGATCTAGTGAGTTTGTGATACAGTGGCCGTGGTGCATGCCGTGAAGTAGTTCTTGTTGTAGAAGTTGATCTGCAATCTGAATTTTCAATTAAAATAAAATTCCTGACTTCTGGACAACTTTCTCTTTTGCTTCCAAACAAATTTAAGCACTTTTGTGTTGCATGTCTGAGTTTGCAAATGGCCTGAAATAAATACTGTGATAATATGATCAACCTTTTTAATGGTATTCTGTGTTTGAACAGGGTATGATAATGTGACAAGGCCTGCTGTTTCTCTGCAAGTGATTATTGCAGAAATATATGGCTACAGTATTGAGCCAAAAGGTTGCAGATTCTTGAATCCTGTGCCAGATTTGAGTTTTCCCTGCACGTGTGTGCCAGTGTTTGCCAGAAGTATTTAGTAAAAGCCTGCTTTGCTTTAATCCAAGTTAGCCTTGAGCATGGACAAGGTAAGGTAATGCCTAAAAAGTCTTAATTACATTGTAAAAATCTTCAAAGTGAGTACATCTGTCTTCTCCCTTTTTAGAAGGGCTCTTGCTTTAATTAACAGCAAGAAAACCATGACTGAATAGCAACTGAATAGCTTCAGGTGTTTTTAAGATGATCAGCTGCTTGCATCTTTAGTTTTGATTTTTGTGTTATTTCATGCGAAGTGTTCACAGGGAATGATGTAGCTACTGATCGAATTACCAGCTGGGAAATGGCCACTCAGGTAGTGTAAGCGGCACCACCTCTTGCTTGTGTTCAGCTACAGGGCTGCTAATGTCAATATTGTGGTGGGGTTTTGTTTTTAGTAATGCTCACAGACACAGAGTAGTTGAAGGTAGGATTGGATTAGAGTCCCAATTTGCCAGTTTTCATTTATCAGGTTACTTACAAGTATCGCTCAAAGATGAAAGAATTGAAAGTTTCGGGGAAGGACCTAATTTGTCTCCTAGGGCCATTTCTGTCAGTGAAGTGTTGCAGGAAAGAGAAGTCCCAGTTGCAGACAAAGAATGTCCCACGTGTCTGGCACGTGCTGAGAGGTTATAAACCAAGCACACTCGATACAAAAGCTGTTTGGCGATAATAAGATTGATAGAATTGTACAATAGTGTCTTTAGCAAGGCTTCATGTTATTTTGTAATAATGAGCTTCCAGATTTAAATTGCACTTTAATACTGTGGTTTATTTGCAGACAAAATGAGGTAACAATGTGTTTTACTGATGATTGCAAATACTTTCTAGGAGTTGTTGTAAGTTTTTGCAGATATGGTCAGCTTCAGGAAAACTGGTTTGAATTTGGGGGAACAAATCTTTTTTTGGACAAAAAGTCTGCCTAAGTGGTGCCTAAACAAAAGGAAGATGACAGAGCATGATCATTTCTAAACAGAAATATAATCATAAATATAATACACAAAATTACACTTTAGATACTGAACTGAGTGTTACAAAAATTACCATGAGACATGCTAAAACCAGTACAGCTTTAAAACCAGTTGTCGTATGTTGTATTTAGCTGTAGGCAAACAAATAGGAGCAAATGCTGCCATCTGAATGGCTCAATGCTTATGAGATCCCTTAAAAGAAATGAGCAAATTGCATTGTGTGGGAGAACTAACTTGGAAAAATTTGGGTGAGTCTTGGAAGAAAACGGAGAAAAACAGTAGAAGAAAGGAACGTAAGGCAACTCACATCAGAATAAGGAGCACTGCTCTCGGGAAGTTGTTGGCTGAATGGCAAGCCGTGCTTGAAATTCAGGAGAAGGATGGGCATGTCCTAAATACTGTGTCTGGGAGAAAACTCAGGAAAACAGTTTTGAAATGAATGCCTAAAGAGAACAGAAATCTTTAGAAGAAATTACATACAGGTGGTGTTATAATGTCACTCCTAATTCTCTGGAAGGATTATTGCTGTCCAAAAGGGCACACAATTATATTACAAGAGGAAGAGTAATGCAAAGAACTTCCCTATTGCCAACAATTTCACCTCACTGATACAGTTTATGGAAGTATGTGATGACCCTCCAACAACTTGACAGAAGGATTACTTGTAATTTTTAAATGTGTATTGTTTGGTTTATTGGTGCAGCAGTAGCTGACTAGAATTGCATTTTGCAGGAGATGATATTTTATTGGAATAATTCCTATAATCAGAAAGCCTATGAGCAGCCTGTTTTCTTAGCCAAGCATATGTTTGAAAGGCTCTAAACTTGGTAAAAACTGGCATGTAAAATCTAGCCCTGTCTTGGGGATGAATGACACATCTGTTCACTTCACTTGATTTTTGTATAGTGTGCCAAATCTGAAAGCCTTCGTTCAGTTAGGGATGTTGGGTAACAGGACTCTGGGAGTTTGTAGATGGACAAGTGTGGGCTACCCAGTTGTAACCTGCAGAACAAACAGAACAACTGTTCTGTGTCGGTGCTGCGTCACATCGTAAATGAAGCCTGTGGGAGAGGTTACCAGCGCTTGACAGCCTTCTGTCTGGAGTCCACCCTTTCCCGAACGTGTTGAGCGCGTTTCTATGCTACTGTGTTGAAAAAGCTTTTTGTCCTCATTCAGATAATTGCATAATGCAGCTGTATTAATGACATCGAGGGCTGAGTTTAGCAAGAACTGAGTAGCTGTTACGTGATTAATAGGAGTGGGTTCTTGGAGGTTAATAAAGCAGTGACCGTGCTTTTTCCACTAAAAAAGACATTTCTCTTCCCCTTGTGACAACCTGCTAGGTAAATTTGAAAAAAAGAAAAAGCATTTGAACTATTCCACATGTTTAAATGTCAGTCTTTCCATCTGAATTGCAAATATTTTCGTGAAAGAGAACCCTGAGCCTACTCTTGAATTCATTCGATAAATAGCACTCTTTCAGGTTGAGAGAATTACAGTGGGACTTCACTAGCTCATGTGCTCCTCCACGCTGGAGGTGAACAGGGAAGCTGTAGGAGGGCCCCTGCCATGTTAAAATCCTGCTTTCACAAAATACTCCCAGTTTGCCCTAACAACAAAATCACTCAGGTACATTTTATAGAGCAGCTTTGTTACGTATCCACTTACTTGCTGGTTTAATGCATTGAATACCTTACTGGGTACATGAGTACTAACATGAGTATTAACTGGATTTATTTTAGCCTATCTAGTGGCAATTATAAAACAGCTGTAAAGAACTGAGTGTGCATATCAATTTTTATTTCCCCTGTTTCTGTTCAGAATTGGTTGGGGAGGAGAATTGGTGAAGGGCTGTGTGCAAGTCAAAGGCCCTGAAAAGCTGCTACTTTCCAATGGAAGCTGTCAAATAGTCTGTTTTTATTTTGCTGAACTTAACAACAGCTTTTAAAAGCTGGTTTGGTGGAAATTTTAGAAATAGGGAATATGCAGTCACAGTAATGTTATGTTAGGACATAAGAAATTAGAAATGTAAATAGACTTGAGAAAAATATTGACTTGACTGTCTGGCCAGATTGTATTAATTGAATGATGAATTAAATTAATGGTGTGCAGAAATAAACCAGCAAACAGGAACTGATTGCTAGGATTTATAAGACTTCTTCATTTTGAAAAATTATGTCTTGTTACTAGCATGCTAGTTGTTTGTATCATTTTAACAACTGTATCTTCTTATCCTACTGATAATTCTGTATGGCATAGTGCATTTGATTAACAAATGTGCATTTTTATTCTAGAGTTACTTTGTTAGAGCTGGTAATGACAAAAGCAATTGAGAAGAACCTGGTTACCACTGAAGAAATGAATGTGTTCATGAGACTTGCTGACTTTGTAGCAGGCTGTTTCCAAGAGAAATGTGAAGCTGTGCTCAAGTTTACTTCTACAGCAGATACAGAAGATAAGGTATGACTGCTAAAAAACATCATAGCACTAGAATGTGAAGGGGTGAGTCTTCATTGCCACTATTACCCAAGTGGCAGTTGTGTATCTTCCCAGTTTACTTTGGATTGGGAAAGCAGTGACAGAGTTTGTCAAAGAATTAGTAAGACAGCAGCCCAGTTTTACTTTTCATTTGAGGATGACAAAGAATATGGTACTTTGAGATAGAAATAAATCTACCACATTATTATTATTATCATCATCTCAGAATTTTAAAAATGTTCAAGTTGTCATATGTTTGGATGTTTTATTATGTTCTTACTAAGGATTGTGTCTGTCATTTATCATATTTATCATTTATCAAATTTATCATATTTTTTCAAATATGAATCAAATTTTAAAATATTTATAGGTAGGAAGCAGCATCTCCCCCTTCCCCCTCCCTTAAAATTGAGGTAAAAATGGAGTAAATGTTTTTTTTTCTGGCAGTACTAAAGTAAGTAGATCTTACAGGAGGTTTTTAAAATCTAAATAACTGATTATAATTTGATAATTAATACATCATTAAGGTCCCAAATACTAGTTCTTTGAAAATACATTTGGCTACTTGTAAGACAGGTGTTCCTGATCTGTTTGGGTCCTGAAACACCGAGTTCTGATCATGGAGAGCTGTGGTGTGTATGTGATTGGCTCAGTGCAGGGCAGCTGTCTGAGATGTGCAGCGGCCCTACCTGCAAGCGGGGGCTTTCACTGCTGACTGTTCCCCATTTCCCAGTGATGTGGGGCTCTCTGGTGGACCTTGCATGCCTCTGACAAGGCAGCACTCCTGGAGCCCTCTAGCACCCACAGCATCAAGTTGTAAAGCTTACTGGGCTCTTAGTGGCAGACAGCTCCCGTCTCTTGAGCACACAGACACTTGCCCTAACTCCAGTCCACTTGGACGAAATCTGTTATTGCTTCAGACTTAATGAACTGGTTCTGTTGGGGGTGGCTACAATGAAGTCCCTTTGCAAGCAAAGAGGAAGGCTTTTGTGGGTCACAGATGGTTTGTGGGTTGCACTTAGGGAACCTCTGATGCAGAATTGAGTCCTGCATGGTCTTATTTTATTTTCTCCTTATGAAGTATCCAAGAGTTGCTGGCTACTTGCCACACCATATAGTGCAGTAAGGAGGTTTAGGCCATCTAAGGGTAGAGGTCTTTTCAAATAACCTGGTGTTCTATTCTTCCTCTGACTTTCAACAATTCGTTTGAAGATCTAACAGCGTCATTGGGAATAAAGAAGGCAGCTTGCACCACATCTTGTAGTGACCTTATTTGTGCTGCCTTAGGTCATCGTGTTGTCAGCAGGCTGTGGCAAGTCATATTGGTCTGAGTTCTTGATCTCTCATATAGATAAAGTTTTAATGTTTTCAGCTGATTTGGGTGTGAGTTTATTTTTTTTAAGACAGCCAACCAGAAAACTAAAAGCCTGAGAAATCTGTTTTACTCAAACATAGGATTAGTTAGTCACTGATTCTCACTGGTTAATCCTGCTTAGTTTCAAAAGTGTGATTAATGTATTTTCTTAATACCTTAAGAGTATGTTTTAGAAAAAGTCACATCTACCTTCTGTCTTGCCAAGTGACCACTGTGTTATGTTGAAATTGTGTTACCCAATATGTGTATAGTCGGAAACATTTTATTATTAAAACACAATTAACCTGTAATGGTTTCATTTGTAGAAACTCTTGAGAATGGCTGTCATAACTAATGTATTATCAAACTGAAAAAAACACTGATCTTTAAATGCTCTTTTATGGTGCTACACAGTGCTGTACTTGCTGTTTTTCTTTAAATAGGCACAAGAATTTTAAATGTATGTTGAGAGGTGTTATGAAAAGATACCAAAAATTTCTTTATGAGCAGAAGATAGTTTGATACATTAAAAAGTCTTCAACCACATGACAGTCTTTTCTTATCTGTCCAAGAAGCATGGCTTTTCCCTGCCCCCTCAACTGCTTAGTCTAAGTGATGTTAGAAAACTTAATTGACAACTTCTGGAAGAAGTATCAGCTTGGCAGTAAGAGGACACATACTGAGACAATTCCTCCTCCCCCTGCCTTTCCCCATTGCACTATTTTCTTTTTCTTCTCTCACACACACCCTTTTTTTTTTTTTTTAAATCCTATTTGGTTACTTTCCAAGTACTCCATGGTTTCAGTTCTTGGAAAAAATCTTTGTTTGCACCTAGCAGAAGGTCTCTGTCCAACTTGAAGGTGCTGGGACAGCAGTATTGAGAATTTTACTGTATAGACTGCCCTGCCTGACACTGACTTCTTACTGTTCTCTTGCGTAGACATGACATATGATAAGTGGAATATCACTGTTTGCTGGGAAATGTGGATCTTCTAATAAGCACAAAATAGAAGTCATGATAGTTGAAAAAATACAGAGCAATGACAAGAATAGTTTTTAAAAAGTGTGTGTATAGATATATACATTTATCTGTATACAAATAACACACTTATTTGTATACATTGTAATTTATTCGTATACATTTATGTGTATACATTTATTTGTAGTATATGCTTGCCATGGGAAAAGAGAAATTTCAGCTTAAATTCATAAAACTTTCTTCTTTATTAGATATGATCAAAAATTGTACCATTTTATCCTCAATTGTATAAATACTTTAGTTTGTGTAAGAGTTGTACTTAACTGAAAAAAATGCAGCTGTGCATGTAGAGTCTGTCATTAAAAATGCTTTAAGCAACATCTGTGATATTAAACTAAACTCTGCCTGGACCTTTCTGAGATCCTGAAGCCAAGTGCCGTGGAAAGGCGTTGTCTGTACAAGCAAACTGTCTTAGCCTCCAAAACTGGGAGGCCACATTTTGGCCACACAGAACTGCCTTTTGCGAATAGTGCTTAAACTGGCCTGTCTCCCAAAATGTTGTCTGGGTGTCCCATCTACTGTTTAATTTATTATATGTAGACACCGCCTTTTTTCCCTTAAGGAACCTCAGGTCTTGTAGCTTCCATCTCAAACCAATGAAAAGCTAATCATATGCTTCTGCAGTGCTTAAACCAATGTTTAAAATAGCTTTTCCATTATAATCCTGACTTCAACATCAGTTTGCTTTCACTGACTTTCAACCATACTTGCAAAATAAAACCCTTCCCTGGATTTCAAGTTCAAGTTGCTTCATCTCTTTATAAGGAACATCTTTTCTGAGTCTCTCTTGACATATGTGTATTTAAAAACTTTTCAATTATATCCTTATTTACTTTTTAGATTATATCCACGTCAAGATGGCTGTCAGATTTCAAAATATTTTGGGGTTAGAGCAGCATCTTGTTGCTGAACTTAAAAGGCAATAAAGCAGAATACTTCCTTTTCTTTTGTACAGGTGGATGGTGGAAAAATGAAAAAGTTTGGAAAGTTGCGAGGGAAACTTACCAGCGATGTGTAAACAATTTTTCAGAAATATCAAATTTCAGATGTAGATAAGAAATTGGGGGTTCTTTTGTGCTTTTAAGCTAATCTGTTCCTCTTCTCAAATCTAGACAGAACAGTTGCTGAACTGAGCCAGATGGTGGGGTAAGAGAGAGATGGTAGTATAAAACCCTGGGAAGAAATACAGAGAGGACAATGAAGAAAAGCATTTAAAAAAAAGGTGGAGGGAGTGAGGGGAAGTGGAAAAAGTGTAAGGCTGAGAAAGGAAAAGCTCCACCTCATAGTATCAGCTGCTTCAGAGGTTGCATTCTGTACATTGGCAGTGGGGTACCCATAGGCAGCAAGGGCCAACTTGTGATTTAAAGTTGCTTATTGGTACTTGTTTGCTTTATGGTTGTAAAGCATGTAACTTTTTCTTGTGCAGATGTGTCAAGTGTGAGCTAAAGAGGCTTTTGGTTATGATACTGTGTTGTAACATTGCAAAATGGCTTAAAAATTGTGGATACCTGCCTACTGTCTCTGAAATACAGTTGGGATACTCTTACTGTGGAAGAGGACAGTGAGCAAGCAGTGTGTTCAGGAGTTGGTTCTGTGCTGTTGAGACCTACACCTTCCTACACCTGTTTGAGGGGGGAAAAACCAACCAAAGAAACAAACAGGAAACAACCTAAAACCCCAGTGTTAGTACTTGGACCCTATACTGATGTGTTGTCCTCAAGGAGCGGAGGAAGGAACAAAGAATGGATATAATTGCAATGCTTCATTACTGAATGCTGTTGTTGACTATTTCAATTATGTTATATTGACTGTATGGATTCCAAAATATTATACTGTTGGTAAATAAATGTCTCTTTGTCCTGGACCAGACAAGGCAGGAATAATTACTGTGACCTATGCCTGAGCCTTTTCAAGGCTACTGCAGTTTGTGCCACACCTTGTGCAGAATCATCTTGCGGTCACAGGTCTGGTTCTGGAGTAGTATGTGGTGTTACACATTATGCCATACGCTCTTAAGGTAGTTTCTGTAAGTGCTGGATTGTCGTTATAAGCACGCATCAACATAGTCTGTGAGCAAAAACAGTTCACTGGCTGAATAAATAATATGCAAATAAAATTGTGTGTCTCATACCTAACCAAAATGCTGCATCTATGATCTCGATCCTATTTACTCAAGAATAATGTAAATTCTCGCAGCCAAAGTTCATTTGACCACAGAACTTTACAGAATTCCTGCGGATAACAAATTAGTGTCTTGCAGGCGGTGTTTGTGTCTTTAAAGTTTTATAAACTCAAAGAAAACATTTATACAGAAATAATTTTCTCAGCTAGTAATTTTCTGCATTTCTGCTTTTGGAAGCTACTGTGTTTTTGTTAAAATTTTATCCCTTATGGCTCTGTTTTGGTTTCCCCATGATTTTTCAGGGCATGTATAACACTGACTAGAAAATAAATTATTGCAGTATAGTACATTATTGCTATTGTAGAAAGATGTCCTCATTTTATATAAATTTATTCGTGGCGGTTTAGAAGACCTGCAGAGAACCTGAGGTGCTGAGAGTTCGTGTCCTCTGTTTGGATCGTCAGTTTTTTGTTCTTATGGTATTCTTCATCAGCCATTTTCAGATGTGATTTTCATTTACAGGAAGCACTGGTTACAATTCGTCTCCTTGATGTTCTTTGTGAAATGACGTCAAACAACGGACAGCTGGAACATCTACAGGCTTTGCCTGGTTTGCTTGAAACAGCCATAGGTAAGTGAAAAGCCATGAAGTTTATTAACTGTTGGTTTGTTCCAAATCATGTTGCTCTGTGAATGAAAACATGTTTTTCACAACTGGTGATAATTATGATCTGACCTTTTAATAAAATAAATAAATAGAAGATTGAGTTAATCTACATTTTCAAATATTTGGTTTGTTCCTGGAATTTTTCTCTTTCTCCACTTGCTCTCTTGGCTCCGATTTCCCAACAGAGCCTTGATTCAACTGTCAGCAATGCACTATTTGTACAGCAAGTTGTGCAGAGGACAGCTGCTTCTTATGTTCTTCCACTAGCTGAATGTGAGTAGAAGAATTTCCTCAAGAACTAGAAAAAGGACTTTTCCATGCCTGTTCCCTTCAGTTTCCCAAATTCCTGAAAACTGAAACTAAGTACAGTTTGAATGTTCTTAACCAAATTCAGTGACTTTTAAATGTCAGTTTGAAAGAAGCTTTCTTCTGCAAAGAAACAAGAAGCGAAGGGCTGTACACAAAGAAAATTAAGCCAAGATGGTCCACAGAGACACTGTATACTCGGGCGGGCAGGAGGAGGAGAAAGTACATGTATTGACCTGAGCTTTCCTAAATGTTAGCGCTTTCTGAGACTGATGTATGTCACTGTTTTCTGAGAAAATTGTAAAAGCTTACGGTTTTAAAGGGAAATATGCAATATTTTGGCTTTAAAAAAAAAAAAAAGACTGAAACAACCAAACCTCATATTTTTGATGATAGGTCTATAGTTTTATTGCTTACAGCAAGATGACCAACAAGAAGATCTATTTTGTGTGTGTGCTTTGAGGAAACTCAAATTTATCCATTGTATCATCTGAAAGTTTATGTGAATCTTTCAACTTAAACAAGAATTTCAAGGAGCTGCAGATAGAACTAAGTTTAGAAGCTGGTAGGCCAGTCCTCCTTTCTCTAGCTGTGTGCAGACTGACTTTTCTCTGCAGCCATCTCCAACATTGGTGCAGACTACAACATTGCTACCGTGTGCATCCTGCATATTTCCCACGTGCCCTCAGCCAACAGGAATTTATCAACCTGTATAGTTTCTTGTAGAGGCTGCCTTCTGGCTACAGGGCTCCTTTAATCCTGGATTAGCAAAGAGGGCAAAAAACTGTAACACCTTCAGTATTTACTTCTGAAGACCAGAAAGATAAGGATAGTGCAAAAGACTTTCATCTAATAGATCTTTGATGAGGCAGTTCTTCAGTTTATATCATGAGAAATTTCTCAGTGGAAATTACTAAAAGATTGGATGAAAGATCTGAAAAATAATCTGAATGATCTTTTAAGTATCAACTAAGTAGTGTGTTGTGCTATTTTCAGTAGTTGTTGGATTAACTAAGACAGTAATACTGTAGTGTTAATAATGTCTTCAGCACTGTTAACAGCTTGATTGCCTAGTGTTTGGGAAGTATCACCAGTGAGGTACAGGGTCATTTGGATTGGGGGGCATTTTGGAAGAGTTGCTCTTTGGGATAATGAGAGATGGCAGACTGAGTTGTAAGACTGCAATTTTTGAGTGGGGCACTGCTCTCTCTGGGCTGGCATCATACATGGCAGGTAGCTGCTTTTCTTCCACCTTTTCCTGTACCTCTTTTTCCAGGTAGGTGCATTGCTCATTGCATTTTTATCTGCACTGTAATAAAATTTGAAGAGTTTTATTTACTTTTTTGGCAGTCCTTTGGTGGTTTTTTTTGTTTGGTTGGGTTTTTTTGTTTGTTTTTTTAATCCTTTTGTTCAGGAGTCCCTCTTAAAGGCAGGCAGAAGGTTTGGGAACACCATAGAATTCCATCTTATGTGTTTCTGTGTGAGAAAATACAAAGACTGTATGGAAAAGAAGCACACAAAGTGAATGCCATGAGAAGGATGTGAGATACTGCCAATTTGTAATTTTATTAAAAAGCGAACAAATTTCTATAAAAGATGATTGTGTCAAAAGCTATTTTATGATGACATTTTTAGGGGCAGTCAGGAGATTGATTGTTTTTTCCTAGTTCAAAATATGAGCAAATATATGTGATAGCTCTTCTAGGAGGCCTCTAGGCCCTGTTATAGTTTCATAGTTAAAAAAAAGTATGAAAAAAATGCTACCAAAATATACCAAAAATGGTGCCAAAAATGTGGTTATCTCTATATCAGCACAGAAATTTTTTTCTTTACCTGTTATCAGCCATCTGGGGGTGAAATAGGAGGACATAAGAAGTTTCTTCTAATTTAAATTCAGGAAATCCAGTGTCCATTCCACTGTGGATGTTGCCAGTCTGGAGCAGAGGGAGCATAGGGTTTCAGTTGCTGCCCTGTGCTATAACCTGGGTTTGCTATGTCTTTGCTCTTCCAGTCTAAGTTGCATGAAGCATCTTGGGGACAGTAGCATGCTGGTCCCTTAGAGGAGAAAAACTTTGTAATTTTTAAATATCAGCACAGCCTTTAGTGAACTGCTTTCTCAGGTGTTCACATGATTTCAACTTTTCTTCTGGCTGTGGTCTCTGTGGAATGTTGTTTTCACGGATTTCAGTTTTCCTTCTCCCTGATTTCTCTCTGGAGCATTGTAGAATAAATCCTACTTGCTGTAAACTAGCATTTGCCATACAGGAATGCTAGTATTTTTCAGTTAACAAAATTATGGGACTGAAGGATTTGTAAAGATGTGTCAAGGTGCTAGATGTATTTGAAATGTTTTCTCATACTACAGAGCTAGCAGATGGGAGAAGAGAGAAAAAAGTAGTTCTTTGAGTAGTGTGTGTTGCTTTGACAAGTTCAAACTAAAGGAAGTTTCCTACACAACTTGTTTTTAAAAATATATTTACAGTGCCAGAATCATCAACAGCCTACAATTCAAATAGAGACCGGTAGCACCAGCCTTCAGACTTCACGTCTGAACTAAATATAGTTCAGTGTGTAAATAGGATGCGAAAATACCTTCTGACCTAGGGAGAGCCCTTTATGGTTATACTGGGACAAAACAAGAAGTTAAGAAAACTCTCAAAGTTCTTTTGATATATTTTTGAATATCTGAAATTATGTTGATTAACTTTGAACCTAACAGTAGCAAAGTGACACTAATTTTCATGTGGTTATTAATTGAAATATTCATGTTTTCTGTAGATACCCTGAGATTAACTCATCTTGCTGGGAAACAGGCTGTAAATATTTTCACTGCCAGACATGCTCTGACAGGGCAGGAAGAAATTTCACATCCAGCAGTGGGTTTTAAATCTCATCTCATTCGTTTGATTGGAAATTTGTGTCACAAAAATAAGGAAAACCAAGACAAGGTAAGTTTATACATTTTTCTGGCAGTCTCTGACATGTGAACAGATGCATATGCCTGACCGTGACCTTACTGATGAAAATACATTGGTGATCTACAAACAGAGATTAGAATTGGTTATGTAAAGGAGATAATTTTTGTGTGTGTGTGTTTGACTTAAAGTAACAGGTATGCTAACTCTTTCATGAGGATGTGATGTGTGCCTGTTACTTTTTACTTCAGTCCTAACAAATGCAAGCCAGTGCCTAATTCCTTTATTGTTTTCACATTTGCACTTCCTTTGAAAAGAAAATTTCTGAGACTAAACCTCAACTTCACTTTGAAAGAAAATGGATGGGAATTTTTTCATGAACTTAATTTTAAATCACTGAATTATTCTCTAATTAATTTTCCCCTCCCCCTCAATTTTTTTCATGTCACTTTAAAAATGCAGGTCTGCTTCCATCAAATTACTTTGAACCTTTTATCTTTAGAATTCCTATATGGAAAATTAGTGTTGTTTCCACAGTGAGGAAAAAGAAGAGGCAGCAACATGTTTTTTAAATATTAAACCCTTTTTTCTTAGATCAATAAAAGATGTGGCTTTTCTCAGGGCTGGTTAGACTAACCTCATTTCAGCAAGAAAAGCAGTCATAAAATAATGTTGTCTTACATTCATCTGAGCACTCCCAAAGATCTAGTAGGTAACTGTTCTCATTTGGCCTAAGCAACTGCATAGTGTACTACAGTAAGCTCAGCTCAGTGGAATCTTTGTTTCTGTAGTTCTTCCTTGCGAGCTCCATGTTGTAGAGAAATCCTCTGTTGATTCCTGTATCTTCCTTTACTTAGAAGAGTCCTTATGGCAGCCTTGTCCTGGAAGGAAATGGTCTTGAATAGCCTTTGTTAGTGATAATTGTTATTGAACAGGGAAATTCAGGATTGTTTTCCTTTCTTCATTAATTTGATTCAAAGTTTTCACCTGCTCTCAAGGAAGCAATTTACAGACTGGAAAATGACAAACATATAAGTCTGTATTGAAGAAGGGAAAAAAAGAGATGATGAAGTATTTTTACTTCTCTCATGAGGCCCATGTCAGCAAGTACGAAAAATACAGTAATTAATACTGGTTACTCTGCAGGAAGTTACATATGATGACATACTTGGAGTCTAATTCTGTGTTGCCAAGCAGCTGTTGAGGCATTGAAGGCTGCACAATCAGTCTCTGTTAGAAGCTTCTGTTTGCTAAATATTTTTCTTGTTGTTGATTACTTCATTTTACAGAGATAATAGATTCTTTAGTACTGATGCCATCAAATCTGGTTTCAACTGCTGCAGTGTCTACCAATTTAGACTTCTATAATGGCAGCAGGGCGTTTTCATAATATATGAGGGGAACACTCCCATTTCCTTGGGTTTTGGATTTTTTTTCTACAGGATAGACAAATGGAAAATCTGAGGAATGTTACCCTCTTTGTCTGACAAATGCTAATAATATGGCTATAGAGATGGGAAATATGGTAATGAACCTTCCTTCCCCATTCAAGTTACAGTATGTAATAAAAGATTTTCACATTTCTGAAAAATACTATTAATCCTGTTGATCACTCTGGCCTAGCGCTGGCCCTGACCTGTTATGATATAACGTGTTTCTGTACGTGAAATACATTTTTTGTGGAATACCTTGTGATAGTGGAGGGGAGGGATTTGCTTTCATTTGGAAAGGGTTGATTTACTGCTTACTGTTCATTTTCGCTGGGATTTTCAAAGGCCCCTGGAGCAATTAGACATGCAGGTTTAGTGTTTTCAGTGGAAGTTGGATATTAACTTCCCTTAAACTGCCTACAAATATTATTACTTTATGCTGTCTTGAAAATTACTTAGATTCTTGTGTGTGCTATCATGGAACACTATTTAAGTGCTGTTGAGACTTTAGAAATGCCAATAGTATGATATCCTGTCTGTACCTTCAGTTTATTTTGTATACTTAAATTGGTTCAAATAAGTGCACTTGTCGTTTCTCAGACAGTTTCCACACACAAACACATGCTGTGAGGACAGGGCAAGCAGCCCGTATCATTGCAGAGATAAGAAAACTGAAGTTTTGTGTTAGGAATGACTTGTTCAGCGTAGTGCATGTGTCAGACCTAGAACTGAATGAAAATGGGGCTGGTTCCTGGGTTCCCACGTCTCTCTTCAGGGGTGTATCCTACAATATGAGTCTTGTTTTCTGTCCGTTATTGGCTTTACACAGAGTTTACTTTCTGTATTCAGTCAAAAGTAATGTAATACAGGGTAGACTGTGGGGTTTTTTTATATAACAAGCCAACAGACCAAAACATCTGAGAGACCTTGGGCTTTACTGTTGGCTGTTGCTTTTGTGTGACTTACGTTTGAATTGTAGGTACAAGCTGAGGAAGTGGCTTTCTCTTCAGTGAGTTTAGCTGGTTGCCCGGCATGAGAGGGCTGCTGCACATCACCTACCAAAGGCTCTTGAGCAGCACTGTTAGTATTCTGACTAATGAACTGAGGCTTTCACACTTGTTTTCTCTAATATTATTTTCTAGTTTTCACTGGTTTGTGGCAGCAGTGAAAAATCTTGTAATGCTGTGGAACAGAGAAATATCTTACTAGTGCTCTATTGCTGCTTCACTTACTGTTTAAAACCACTGCTTTTTAAAAAGCGTTCTTTAGCTTGTACTCTGTAGCAGTGCAGTCTTTAGATTTTCTTCTTCCTCATAGTTTTATTTACACTACTGTGATAAGTTCTTAAGATATAAAGGAGTGGGCAGACATTTAAGCTGTAAAGCAAGACACAGTTATTAAAAAGGGTCTTGCCGGACTTACTGCTCACTCACATGTTTTGCAGGCTGGATGGGTTGGTATTTGTAAGAGAAGCGTTTGATCAAATGTTCATTTTGGACTGATAAATGTTGGGTACATGCATCTTCTGAGTTGCACACAGTCTTGCCTGAAGAGGAGAGAACAACAAATGGAAGTGCTGTACTTAGGACACGTGATGGTGACCTAGTTTGGTGCTGAGCCTTCAATGATGTGCAGTTCTCCTCTGCTTTCTCTCTGAAGGAGGAAGAACTGTCAAGAGTTATTGTCATACATGTGGGGTAGTCCTGTGGCTTGCATTTTGTTATGTCAGCTTCACAAAGATGCACTGTATGTTTCTATTAAATATACTGAAAGGAAGGAGGTGAATTCTGAGGCTGAGCAAGTAGTGGAGGTTTTGGCTGGTAGGGGGTGAATGAAGTTGTTAGAAGGAAAAAGTCAAAATTCCTCCATACTCACCTTATTTGACTTGCCTTCCACACACCTCAGTTTTATCATCTGGACAAAGTCTATACTGTTTTTCTTGGGGGGGAAGGCTTTACACACTCATCTTCCACTCTCACTTGTAAAGCTATGAAGTGATGGATTCAGTGCAGCTCTTTCGGCTGTTTTAGTGTAGTAGAACTGTTTTAATAAAGAACAGAACTTACACAGACCTAATGAATGAAGTATAGAGGATATAATCATTTATTGTAGAAATGAAACAAATACAAAATAGGTCATAGCAATTAATCTGCACCCCTATTTCTTTGTTCATTTACAAGAATAGGTACTGGAAGGTGAGATGACTAATCTCTGCCTTATTGTGATAGATAACACTGCTCTGCACAACCTTACTACCTTTTCCTGAAATTCTTGTTTATGTTGTGAGGTTTTTATGCAGTATGACTCCTTTAAAATCCTTGATTTAATTGCAAGTGTCAGCAGCACTTGAAGGAGCAATGGATTAACATAGTCCTTATTCTGCATTGTTTCCCTTCCTCTCTCGTAAGGAGAGGAATAGAGAGGAATTACATAGCCTTCAATCATATAACCTTGCTGGAGGTAGCACATAGGGAATTGGAAGGAAGTAGAAAGCTTGACAAAGTTTAATTGCAGTCTTTATTCACTCTTCAGTTTACTTCACTATTACCTCTGAGATCAAACAGGGGAATCTGAATTGCCTGGGAGTTCTGTCCTGTGAAAAGTATTCTCAAAGGATGCAGCATTGTCTGGAGCAAGCTAGATGGGTGACATGAGGTGCCTTCCTTGCAGCAGGGGAGCAGCCAGCTGGCAGAACTTTGGCATGCTGCAATCATGCTGTACTATTGCCTTCTGAGAGGTATTCCTGAAGGGAAAAAATGGTGATGTTTCTGTATGCAAAATTAAGCCTAACTTAGTAAGAGCAAAGCAGTTAGCTTGGGTTTGGTGCTGTAATCTGGTTGCATTGGCTTTGCTGTCTTTAACTGACACGTTACTGATAGGATAGGTGGTTTATTGCTACCTTCTTTGTCTAGCAATGCAGTTAGGATGCTGGGCCAGTTTGATAACACTCTGAGAGCTCTTGATCCCCTGCAGAATAATCAATCTGCACAAGTATATTTTTGAGATGTGTCTCTCTCTTTCTGAATCAGCCTGTTTAAAAGCAGAACCGGTCCCCTAAGGTAAAGAAAGTAAACTATACCCTTATGCTAAGGACATTTTAGATACTGAGAATGCTGATGGACCCAAAGATAGGATATTAATCTTGGAATGTGTGTTTTCATTGGTAAAGCTGTTCCGTTGTTTATGTAGGGGGGAAAAAACCCAAATACAGAGTTGTCTTTTGTACGGGCAACTGGCACCTTCTTACCTAAATGGAATAATTTTAATTAGTTGAACAATTTATGAGGGAAGTGTTTTCACATGGCTAGTTTTTATCTGGGGTGGCAGCAATGCTTCCTCTAATGCAGTTACATTGTTTTTTGTCAATGCGGAGTTGAGAAAGGAAGTCTTCTGGGAGAACAGGATTAAAAAAAGCAGCTTCTACAGTTAAAATTAGTCTTAGTCAAAGTAGCAAGTAAAACATCTGGATACTGTTTAATGTGTTTAATGTAACTTGGAATTTTTTTTATATATATGTCTAAGCCAAGTTGTTTTATATGAGACTAGCTCCCTAATTTGAAGACTGTTCTGGCTGAAAGTATGAACAAGATTTGACTTGTTTGGCATTCAGTTTTCCATTCTTTTTTTTCACTGGGGCAGGGTGTGCAATAAATTCAGTTACAATACAGTAGTTAGAACAAGGTACCAGCATCCACAGATCAAATTATCACCATTCAGCTCCTTAACTTAATCTTCTTCTTGATTATAAAATAGAAAATTTCAGAATACAGGCAAATACTTTGTTTTATTTAACAATTGGCTCTTTCTCACGTAAGCTTTTCAGAAAGGCTGTATGAGCTGATCTGTTATTTTTCTTCAGGATCAGTTAAACTTTTGAAGTAATTACATACTTCCTGAGATGGCAGAATTTGGAGTTACTTGCAGAATGAAGAGCATCCCACATGTATCTGCATATGCTGTTGAGAGAGGGAGGAGACAAATAAACCACTTATTTCTTAATTAGAATCCTACATAACTGTGATTATTATCTTTTCCTAGTGTTTAAACATAAGCCTAAAATGGAACTCAACTCTTGGCTTAGAGTTGAGCAAAAAGGGAGGAGACTTTTGGATCTGGATGCTTGGAAGTGGTGAGCTCCTGCACACCTAACTGTAAAGGCCTGCGTGGTTCCACTGTTTGTATGGAGTTATTCTAATGTTGTTGCTCGGTATGTTTTAATGCTTTGCTAGGTAAGGACAAAACTCAGAATGTTGCAGTACTGAGCCCTTTAATTTGTAAATTTTGTCTAGATATAGCACTGTAAAGACTGCAGTAAAGCTTAAAACGGACTATATCACAGAAGTGCTTTTAAAGCCAAGGTTTTGCTGTGGAAATGAGATCTCTGCCTAACTAGTATGGAGATAGCCCAAGCAGAAAAGTCTGTGTAGTTCAAAAGCATCTTTAAAAGTATCTGTTGTGATATATAAGGTAACAACCTCTAGTTCTGGTCCCATAAGGATTTTATGTTAGTCTTCATCTCTGTCACAATCATGAAGCCTTTATGAAGTGCGAAGACTTTCATGCAAGTCCTGGAGACTGTTAAATAAAGCCCTGGGGAAGTTTAAAAAAAAAAAAAAAAAAAAAAAAAAAAAAAAAAACCATGAAATCTCTAAGTGGTATGACAGTATGAGTAATAAAGAGTTGATGGGGAGTTTTGTACCCTGAGTTCAGAGGTGCATGCCTAATGCAGTATAGTTGGTAAAGCACGGAATGATTTTTACAACAATGTGATTCATCTGTTCTTAGAGAATAATACAATACTTTGTTCTGTTGTGCTGCCCCTTTATAGGCAAGAAGTTAATGTTCTCTCTTGTCCTGCTCCTTGATCCTCTTCCACCCACCAGTTTTTGGCAATAGTTACAGTTGATCCACTCGTTGCTTGTGACTTGTCCTGTTTGACCAACTTCACTTAAAGTCTTGATCACACAGTGCATAGAAGGTTTTCTCTTGCAAGGAACTTTAGATGCCCTTGGGTACAGTCAAAGTTTCATGTTAAATTTTAATAGTTCATAAGATATTTTTTTGTTTTTCTGTTTTATTTTAAACACCTTCCATTTGATATTTAAATTGCATACTCCATAGAGACTTCTTCACATATTGATTGTCTGGATAACCCTGATGATTAGCTGAAGGCTGACATAGGCACAGTACCATAGTGCCCTTTACGTAGATTATTGGCCTGCTTCGTGTGGAGGATTACCGTAATTACCAACTAACAGCTAAAGGGGTATAAAGATCAATCTGTATATTATTACGTTCTCATGAATCATAGGCTGAGATTTTGACCAAACCTTGAATATACATAAATGTTAACTACACTGGCTTCTGCCAATGTGAAGATGTCTGTAGAATGATGATTTTATGCAACATACAAATGTTCTGCCAAAAGCAAGAACAGGACTTGAGCATTTTGGAGTAAAAGAAAGATTGTGGGAGGAGGAATATTCTTGTGGAGTTCATAGTGTTTTAAATTTAGATGCTGGATAGCTCTAGAAATTGCTTTGATTTATAGTGGAGAGGGAAGATAGAGAAGAGTATGATGACTAGATGTCTTCTGACATTCAAAATTAAAACAAGCTGGCTCTGCATACATTTCCAAACAGTCAGTACCAACTTACAGGCTTGTTGGCCTGCTTTTGACTCTGAACAGTTTTATGAACCCTATTTGGTGTTGAACCCTAATACCGTTGCGATGCAGCACAAGACTCCAGCCCTTTTTAAAGCAAAGCTCAGCATGCTATTGTCAAACAGCCATTTCCAGACCTTTTTCAAACTCACGATAAGCCCTTAAGTGTTGAAACTGCATCTATAGTGTTGATGTTTAATGTGCCTGTTTAAGATGAGCAGCTCGTAAAAATACTCATTTTAAGCCAGGCTGAAATCTAAAAATAAGGTATTGACCTTTATATGGAAGAATTCTCAGAGGCTCCTGTGACTCCTTTCCTGGTGTGATGGGCTGAGTAGTAGTCATCATACACGCGACAGACACGAATTCAACTTGGTGTTCACCAGGGTGTGTTTTGTGCTAATGCAGGTTTTTTAGACTTGTTGGCTTGCAAAATAGTGTGATGTAGTACTTACCGCAAGGTGTATTGTGTGGCAGTCCTCGCTGCCTGGGGTAAGCTCCCTAATGAGCTGGTACCTGTGTAATGAGGGGGTTACAGCCATGCTGTGGATGTCACAGGTGGATCTTCGTGTGTTACCTCCCTTGTAAAACAGAAGAGTGTTCTCCTGGACTTTGCAGATGCTTTCTGTCTTTGAGAATAGCCTCAGCATCTGTTGGGTGTAAATGCCCTGGTTTGAAGTCTGCTGAAACCAGAAAATGGCTTCGCTTTCCTCAGCAGTCTTGGTTAGCCTCCTCATTTCTTTCTCCAGCTGTGTATTGAGGCCTATAAAGATGGGAGGTGATGTGGCTTAGTTTCTTGAAAAAGGAGTCTGGGAGTCATGACAACTTTTTTTCCTCTCTCAGGCTTGGATTCAGGTGCTTTAGTAAGACATGGGATGTTAAAGTTCTAGTAGCCTGCCAAATATTCGGAGGTACAAAGAGAATTTTTTTTTGCTGTTGTTCCACATATCATTCGCAGTTAAGAGCACCGTATCAATCAAAAATGTTTCTTGCTAGTTGACTAGGGGGTGAAGAACTGAGGAAAACTGTGACTGAAATAACCACCTTTGGATGGGGCTAATACAATATTAAAAAGAAAGCTCAAAAGACATACCAGCACCCTGTATTGCAGGAAGGGGGGTTATCTGTGTGTACTGATTTTGGAGTTGTTACTGATTGCTGGGGGCAAGACCACCATATGTGGAAGAATGTCTACCTTTCTGAATACTTTTTTCTTCAGCTCAGGTCTGAGCTATTAATGCAAATTCTTTCCACTTTTACAGGTGTCAGATACAAGTGACATATATTTTCCATTACTATAACAAGGAATTTCATTAGTTTTCTATGTCGTTTTTCATTGTTCTAACCTCAGCATGAACTTTGAGTTTTCCCATCTTAACTACCACCCCATATACAATTTCCTTCCCTCACATACACACACCCTCCACCCCCCTTCCTTTCAAATTGCACCAGACTTCGCAATGGGCTGATGCTATAATGCTGTGAGCTTGAACATGGTTCCTTTTGGATACATAAAACTTTCTTTTCCACTTACAAGAGGTTGTGTTTGCTGTTTTAATTACCCTGTGAGGCACAAGAATCAGACATCTTTTCATCTGTTTCCTGGGCAGTTACTAAACTTTGGATTTTTGGTTACTGTGAGATATTAATGTTTCTCAGCTTGTATTTTTATGACAATCCTGAAGTTTGTAAACATAGGTACAAGCAAAAAAAAAAAAAAATCTGTTTTGTTGGGTGCTGAAATTTGGCCATCACTACCTGTTGTCTGTCTGTTCAGTTCACATTTTGGAAGCACCAGTAAAACAGTTTAATTAAGAAAATAATACATCATGGCACACATGATAGATTACAATTTGCGATTAATTTAGTGCAGTAACTCATGGCTTTAGTGCTACTTGGTGCCTACATTCAGAGTGAGTGGGACATGAAGGAGTCTTTGTGTGAAGGCTTGTGGAAGGGAGTGGTGGAAGATCCCTTAACACTGATAAGCAAACAGGATGTTGAATGTGTGCCACTGAGTCCTGATACTAACTTTCCCACCAAAATCAGAGAAGCCTTGAGCTAGATGGAAACTTACAAATGTGCTTCTAGAAGTCTGGTGTCCAGTTTGTTTCACTGGAGTTCAGTTACTTAACTCCCTCCACTCCTTTGGCAGCCAGTCATCAGGTTCAGTAGAGCTGTAATGTCTGGCAGGCTTCAGCCTGGCTTTAAAAAGCTGCTGTGAGCCTTCAGTTCTCTGTGTGCTTTCGAGTCGGTATAACTTCTGCTGCAAACCCTGAAAATTGTTTCCTAAAACTCTTGTTGGAGCATGTGAGGCCGGGTCAGAACACCTGGTCTTCAAATAGAGATGAAGCGTTTGGGTTTCGTGGGTTTTTTTCCCCCCTTTCCTCTGTTTTCCTTTGTGTCTTTGGGACGAGAAACGAAACTGCAGTTTTGAATTTCTGCCGTTGGGTGATGCTGTTTGTTCTGAATTGCAGCCATGCATTATTCTGCTCCTCGCTGTGCAGTGAGGCAATGCTTGAGCCAAATTTGGTGATGCCGGTGCCCAAAGGGAACCAGAGTCTTGTTTTTAAAGGCTGCAGAACCAGGAGGAGGGTGGAAATCCCAATCCAATTGGGATTCTTTCCAATTGTGCTCTGTTAGACAGTGAGACCTGGCAGAGTGGTGAGCCTGTTTCTGCCCGCGTGACATAGTGATGTTCGGGTACAGAGGAAATGAGCCTGGTGAAGTTGTGCACCATTTCCAATATAAACAGTCCTCTTCAGGATCGTTTTCATTTGTTTATTACCACGCTTCTAAATATGTCTCCAAGAAGGGGCACCTCACGTAGTATAGCGATTGTTGATACTAAAATGTCAGGATACTAGACCTTGACTTTTCCTGTTACTTTGCAAGTTTCAAAGTTTTTCTGTAGAGCTCATACATCGTTCAGATTTGTAAAAGGCAAAATGCCTAGATCAGACCCAGAAAATAGTTCCAATCCTACCTAAGCAAATGGAGACATTAAATGGCGTCGCAGTGGCGTGATTTTTCTACTTTTATTGTGTTTTGCTGGTGGTAGCAGTAATGTAAAACTAGGATTATGAAACACAGTGCTAAAAAAGCCCTCCCTCCTTTTCCCCCCCCCGCCCCCCAAATGAGCAATTACACCAACAGTTCATGTGCTGTACTTGTCTTGTTCTGGTAAAAATTTAATTTCTATTTGACTTTGTAACTCAAAAATAACAGGAAAAGCATTATTTTAGGCATTTGAGAAGTTGATGCACCTCAAACCCTTTTTATATGTATGCAGTGCAGTATTAAAAATGTGAATTTCTTGGCTGTGGTTTATCCTTGAGAAATATTTAAAGAATGGAAAAGGATGTTTTGATATTTGCTGAAATGAATGGATATACTGATGTGATGTCACTGTTAGGGTGTATCATTTCTTTAGCATGTGGGCAGGCAAAAGCTGATTTCTGATTTGGTTTTGTCATTTCTGTAGTAAGAGGCAACAGACTGTGATTAATGGCTTTAAATTTACACTCTTCGGATCATGCTTACATAGGTAGGAAAAAAATCCCACCCCTCACTTCTGTCTCTCTAGGCTTCCTGACTCTGAGACAGTGGGAATGGAAGGATAGAAACACCTAGGACTGAGAGGGTGACACTGTACCTCCTTTGCATCCTTGAACATGTTAGTGAGGCTGTGATTTCTCCATGGCAGTGTAGTTGCTGGAAGCTGCTGGGAGGGCAGAGAGCTGCCCCTCTGGTGCTGCACTCTTGCTGCTACTTGCAGACCTCTTCAAGGCATAGCTCTGGAGGGGAGGGACATCCCCCCTGTCCTGGAGTGCAGGCTGCTCAAGCTGTCTGTCCACTTAAGCTATATTCTTTGGGACAATAGCAATTAACATGATCTAAAAAGAAAAAAAAATTAGTTGGGATTCATGTTAAATGTGGAATCGTGTTCTAGTATTTGAGTTGCAGGTAGCCTGTGAAGGGTGCTTGCTCTTCAGGGAAGTGTGTATCACACCTGTGCATACATGGTAGTAGAGGAAATGCTTACGTCAACTCTGGTAGATTAATGGAGGTATGTATTAGTAATGAATAATAAACAATAATAGATGATTCTGAGGAGGTAAAATTACAAAGGAGTATTATAAAAGCCCAAGTCCTTCCTTGTCCATTGCTAAAGGTTTAATAAAATAATATTGTACCAGAGGGCTTTCTAGTTAGAAGTTAGTATTCACCATGTCCCCATTTTGCTTTTTTGTTCTTAAACTAGGCATTTGAGAGAGATTTCTGCTGCACACTGCCACACGCTAGGTATTGTCTTCACTGGATGAACATGTGCCTGTTCATTTGCATGTGGGATGGAGGGAGGGGGACTGGAAATGAGAATGCACATATACGTGTAGACAAAGGTTCTGCCTGTTCAGCTCTTATTTGCAGGATTCCATTTTGTTATCTTTTCTACTTGAAATGCAGGGCTCTTTGGAGAGCACTGGTTATTATTAGAGGGCTGCAACAATCTAAAAATAACCGGTGATCACTTTTGCATCCTTTTTTAAATTAACTATAGATTATATAATCTCCTTGCTATCAACAGTGAGTGATTGGAAGTTACCTACCTAGCTTTTCATGCCTTTTATCTATGCAGTGGTAGAACAGATGAAGGGAGGAAACTCCTTGTAATCTCTAGGGAGATTTTAGAAAAATATTTCAGTTCTCACATTGTTTCAGGACTTCATAAGTAGTGAGGATCTTAAGTCTGTTCTCCTCACTACACAGACAGAATAATATTCCCTTTACAGTCTATTGATATCTTTATTTTGGCAATTCACGTTAACTGTGCTTTTTGTAAAATTTCTGTTCCTTACTCAAAAAAAAAGCTCAGTGTTCCATAAAGAAGTGGCAAAGATAAAAATTGCCTCATTAGCGAGCATTTAAATGTTTAAAACTGCATATCTCCCAAGATCACACATCATAATTGCAATCAATCAGTTTTGTTATGGCAGAAGTGGTTTGCTGGAAGGATTTCAAAGGGACATTGACCAAAGATCTAATACAGACACTGGAAAAACACTTGGATTTTAGTTTAAGTTTGTTGAATGGAGCATTACCTATATCTAGATATTGTAGCAGTGGGAACAACATCAAATACTATGTCAAATGATCTTTGTGCTGAAAGTCAGAGCCTCAGGAAGATGTTGAATTAATCCTCTGATGTTGGTGAAATGGAGAATGAGCTAGATTTGCAAAAGCCAAGGTGGTGTCTTGATTGTATGTATTAAGCTTTAGGTGATAGGAGACTGCTAGCAAGATTCCTTCCCTCTTCCCTCCAATCATTTCCACCAGAGAACAATACAGGAGTGGTTGTTTTCATTCACATAATCCTGATGCTAAGCTCTTCTCTTAGGAAAGAAGAAAACTGCACCTCCAGTGTGATTTCTATTTCTTGTTCATAAGGTTATCACTCATGAGGGTAAGATTAAGTGTTTGCTAATAATCAGTGTATGTTCAGGTGGAGGAGGATTCCCCTGTGAGTTTAATGGGAGAAAAAGTAACTGAATACAGAAAACAGCATTGTACGTCTGATTATCCACCTTCCAGGCACTGATACAGGCTCCTGTGGACTCCAGCAGCCTTTTGTCTGCTTGGAAAAGAAAAATAATAATATAAACATAGTCCTTGTCCAACTTACCAAATTTTCAGATGCATTCTCAGTCTGAAACTCTGCAATGCACTTTTTTGCCACTGACTGAGAGAAAACAAATGTCTGTGTGCAGGTTCCAAATTACTAAAATAGGTATAGAAAACACTGGCAGTTGGGATACACAAATAAGGGACGGATTTGACCAAAGTCATTCTTTGCAAGATAAAGCAAGATTGAAGTTAAATATAACAACTATTATGTAATTATGCTGGTGGCTTATCATAAGCGTCTCTTCTAATCCAAACCATTCATGCTGGTGGCTTATCATAAATGTCTCTTCCACCCCAAACCATTCCATGATTCTATATGTGTATATACATGTAGGTATATACATACACACACACAAACTGATCAGTTGCCTCAATATGCTATGGTGTGTGGGCTTCATTGAAAAAAAAAAACCCAAAACCAAAAACAACTGAGAAGAGGCGTGTTATTTTTGGTTGAAACTAATTGCATTGTACATCTTTGATTTATTAATCTTCCCACAAGCAGTGTTTAGATTGTATTACTCATATATACCATGAAAGAGGTCTTCAAATACAAGACTAATTAATCTCTTGAGTAAGAATCATAACTTTTGTTCCGTTGCTGGGAAAAAAATTGCATTGTTAAAAAAATAGAATAAGTTTTCTGTACCTTGTTAGATCTTTTTTTCATTGGTGACAAGATGTTGTCTTTTGGCATCTCTCAATGTACTTCGTTTAAAAATGAGCTATGGAGCAGCCTTAATGATGTGAAGAGGAAAAAAAGAAAACAACACTGATACTTGAAAACATGAAAAATTTCTTAAGAACATAAATTTTAGAAAGTTTGCAGAGGCTGAAAACTCTTACTTTGCAGGCCAGCAGTACTTTGAAAACTATGAATGCCAAAAACGTGTGAGTCTTGAACAATGTATGTATCTCACTGTGCAATTTAGCTATGACACAAACCATGGAAATTATATTCCGTGTTGACGATTTCCTGAGGAACAGAACACCCAGTGTAAGGTATTTATTTGCAATATGAATGGGTATAACCAAGGCGGTTGCAGTATTTTGAGTTTGAGATTCATTCTGTTTGTGTAACTTCAGAAATACAATTTTGCTGCTTTTAAGTGTAACAATATATTTTTGATAGTTGATTGCCTCTGAAGTAAAAACACCCAGTGTGCTTCAATTCAGTCTAATAATTTTTGAGGTAATATGTGTAATACTTCATGTTGCCTTAATATTTTTAAGTTATTACAATCCAACTGATATTTCAAGTGAAGTATTGAAACTGGGTTTAATATGAGGATTAGCTTTATCTTGAGGATACAGAAGGCTTTGTATTCTTCACAAACTAAAATAAACATTGATTTGCTTTCTTTTTTTTTGTTGTTGTTTTTTGTTTTAGCATTACAGTCTGCTTTGGTTTGACATTAACCTTACCTGTAACAAAATAAGAAGGATTTAGATTTTGGTGTAGAAATTACTGTTCTAGAGCACAATTATGGAGCTTAATGAATTAATCTTGAAGTTGGCGATGCTTCTGTTGAATTTCAGGAAGGGTAAAAGGCAACATTTGTCTGCAAATTGATTTCTGCCCCCCCTCATTTGAGAAGAGGAGGTGTTCTACCATACGGAGCTGTTCAGGGCTTGTGTTTTGCCAGTTGACGGGGTCGACAGAAAGGACCCAGGCACCAAGTTAAAAGGATAAGCTTGTTTTACTTCAGTGTAAGCCAGCAGACAGCATAAACAAGGTAACGTACCTGATCACTACTACATAGAGTTAGTGATAGTGATTAAGAAAGATAATCACCAATTGCACTAGTACTTTCCCATCCCCCAGATCCATACATCAGCTGGGGAGCCCCGTCACAGCGAAGGATCAGAGAGCCTGTCCCGGCAGTTGGGATGTCCTACACAGTGCGTCCACTCGTAGGTGAGGCTCTGACTTCGCTGTGAGAGGGTCCTGCATTTATACAGTCTAACCAACAAATTACATAAAAAACTTACGGTCCCCCTCCCCATTGGATTCCACCCAAAGCCTGGCCAGGGTCCAGGGCAGAACCCAAAGGGGTGCCGATATTTATTTGGCTTTGACCACATACTTCC